>NC_136006.1:24538950-24628950 GCF_048128805.1 Centroberyx gerrardi | reverse complement strand
CAATTTTAGTTTCTTGATTAATTGCACCCTCACATCAGATGCCATTTCACCAATTCCCTGAGCAATCGTTGTGTCTGACAACGGGATAGTCTTCAGTTTATTTACATATTCATCATTCCCAAACATTGTCTTGCACATATCACTGGCCGCGGGCAATACCAAATCTTCTGCAATTGTATATGTTTTTTTACATTGAGCAATGCAAAGAGCAACTTGATATGAGGCTGTCAAAGCAAGCTCTCCAACTTTCGCTGATTTTCTCATCATTGTCTGTTGGCATTGGAGAGAGTTCAAACGAGTATTCCAGTGTTTTATCTTGCAAGTGGCCGTGATTTTTCTCCAAGTGTCGCTGCAGCTTTGATGGCTTCATGCTTTCGTCTGAGACTGTCGCCGAACAAACAACACACACCGTCAATTCAATCCCTTCGGTTTCTTTGAAGGTAAATCCAAACTTTAGGTAGGTTTCTGAATATTTTCGGGACTTCTCTCTTTTGCGTTTACCCTCTGCCGCTGGGGCAGGTTCACCTGTGGTCTCGGACGAGGTGGAAGGAGTAACGGTAGGATCCCGAGCTCGAGGCCTAGTTACTGTTACAAAGCGATCCATTCTACTTCACATATTAACCTAGTAGTAGGCTAGTTATTAATTATTTTAGCACCGAACTGCGTTTTAGCCAACACTTAGCTTGCTAGCGAGCCAGCAAATTTTTTTCAATGGCGGTTGGTCACGTGTAGGATCTGCATCACGCACCGTAGTTGCATAGGAATCATTCATTTTGTAAATCGTTTTTGTCAAAAGTATCTTATTATTGCCTATTAATACTTGGAGTTTACGCAATATTATTATTTTTGTCTAAAATACATTTTTAAATTTTTCACATAAATTATTTTGACGAAAATTGGCGGACCCCTTGCAGTACCTCCGCGGACCCCCTAGGGGTCGCGGACCCCCGGTTGAAGACCACTGCTCTATAACATTATCTTAGAACCTGGGAGTAAGCTTTTGTCAAGTATCTTTCAACTATATTATTTAGTGACCCTTTGCAGACTGGGGGTCACTATTCTGTGGGGTTATTCTATTCTGTGCTAAATCTTTCAGGTGAAACACCTTTGCCTCAGCTACACTTAATCACAGCTATACACCCGACTGCAGCCTTACAGCAGCATTAAAACTACCTTACACATATAGAAATCCAGTTTAAACCCACTTAAACAAACGTAATCTGCCCTTTAAACCATTAAGCAGTGCTTAGTTGTTAGTCCATTTGAGCATTATTCTGCTTTATTCTATTGCGTGATGCTGGCTCCAGGCCTGATGTCAGCTCCAGAAACATTAACTAGTCCCCAGATAACTCTCAACGGCTCTATTACCTTTCTGACGTTTTCCGTTGCAACTGGTTTTCATCAGCTTCTGATCCCACTTTGCTTCACAGGGTGGGTAAAATAGAAAGAGAGAGAGAGAGAGAGAGAGAGAGAGAAGAGGAGGGGATGGAGATTGACAGAGACGCAGGGAAAGAGAGATGGAGGCAGAAATGCAAGTGAGAGAAAAAAAGAAGGGAGATAAATGTGAAAGAGAGACAGAAGAGATAGAGATCAAAAAAACAAAACAGATGTCTGTGGTGTGCTGCTCTGATGTGCCACGATTTCCTTCAGTTAAGGATAAGATCAGTGGGACTATGGGAGTCGTTTATTTATAGAACACTTTTAACAAACAGGATTGCCATAAAGTGCCTCACAAAAATGTGACACAAACCCATAAAACAAAGGATAATAAAAAAGATATGAGACGGAAAGAGAGAAGGAAGGAAAAGACATGCAGAGAGACAGATGAGGGAAGTGAGAGAGAGAGAGAGAGAGAGAGAGAGAGAGGCTATGATTACATTTGTCATTTAAATGAGCTTTTTATCATCCATTCATACCAGGATACAAGTGATGGTTCTGGAAGCAAAAAAAAATCACGGTGTGCTCACATTGCTGTTGGATCTTGAAAGCCAGATTTGTCAGACTCGCACTGTGACTGGAATTCTACATAGTCTGAACACAGTCCAGCCAACAGATGTGGATTAGCAATGTACAGAGATGGAGAGGAAGAGCAGAAAGAACTCACATATTTGAATAAATACATCCTCAGGGGATGTATGGAATGTACAGTACAATGTGCCGTCTACAATCTTTCTGATCAGATTACATAAACCTGATTTAAATCACAAGAATCACAAGTACAACTGCACACAGCCAGGGAGAGAGATGACAGAGAAGAAATCGAAGAGGGAGTGCCAACTGCAGCTTGCAGCTCTGTTCTGCATCTTTACACACAATCGTCTTTTTATAGCAGCTGTGCTCCTATTAACATAAGACAGGAGGCTTGAGAGGAGCTGGAGCTGAGAGAGGAGAGGAGAGGAGAGGAGAAGAAGAGGGATAGGAGCATGAGAGCAGGGATGACAGGGGAGCAGGAGCCAGAGGGGGGTAGAGAAGGGTAGGAGGATGAAGGGATGAGAAGAGCAGAGGGGAGGGAGAAGAGCGAGAGAGAGGGGCGTGAGACGAGGGTATAAGTGGGGGGGAGTGGAGGGAGATGAGGAAAGATGAGAGAGGACGGAGGGGGGGGGGGGGTTGAGAGATGAGATGCAGAGGGAAAGGAAGAGAGGGGATGGGGAGGGGTGTTACTTGGAGACTGTGAAGCATTACCAAGGTCCCTGGCAAGATCTATGCCTCCCTCTCGTTCTCCCTCCTTCCCCCTTCCCTCTGCCCCTCCACCCACAGATCATCTGCTGCCTCAGCCTTCTCTGAGGGCGATGAGCAGAGAGGAGATGTACAGCAGAGAGGAGAGCGAGGAGACAGAGAGATAGATGGAGGCAAAGACAAAGAGAGTGCAAATAAGGAATAAAATGTAAGAGGCAAAAGTGGGAGAGGGGAATTGATAAGAGCAAGAATGAAATGTGTGTGCAAAGAGGGAAAGAGAGAACAAGAGAGAGAGAGAGAGAGAGAATGAAACGCATGCAAGTCAAGTGTGGCAATACTGTCGCTTACAGAATGGCACAGAGGGAGAAAATTGCCTCAGATTGATACAAACTGAGTGTGTTTATGTGCGTGTGCATGTGTGTGTGCATGTGGCTCATGTATGAGTGTATGAGCGTGCGTGCTGCGTGTGTGCGTCTCCTGCAGTGCATGCAGTCTGTGTGCGCATGTGTGTGTGTATGTGTGTGTGTGTGTGTGTGTGTGTGTGTCAGGGCTGAGTCAGTGATAGTGAGTGGAGCATGACAGATGTAACCCAGCGTTCTGATTGGATGAGAGCAGGTGACCAGTAACCGTAAACAGTCCATAACAGTATGCCCCACTCTGACGGTGTGTGTGTGGTTTTGTGTGTGTGTGTGTGTCTGCCCTGACATACCAGCATTGCTCCTACTCTCAGACAGAGGGTTCAGCACGCTGCTTCACACACTGCGCTGACAGAGAGGAGGCGAGCAGCGCCACACACTCTCTTTGCTCTCTCACAGAAGAGAGACAGCGCAACGGAACACGGAACACCACAGCTGTCTGTGTTGAGAAAGGAGGAGAAAAGGAGGGAGGGAAAACGGATGGGAGGCACGTGAGGATGAGAGGACGATGAGAAGAGAGTGATTTGCGGAGTGCACAGAAGAGACGAGAAGAGGGACGAGGAGCAGTGGAGTGGAGACGATAGGGGAAAAGGTGAAGAGGAGAAGAGAAGCGGTGCCCAGTGGAAAAGGAGACAAAGAGACAGATCTGGAAATAAAAAGACTGAGAGACTGCTGGAGGAGAGGACAAGTGAGGAAAGTGAGGGAGTGAGAGAGGAGAAAAGAAGACAGTGAGGGAAGGAGAGGAGAGAGAAGTAACCAGCACTGGAGGGTTTTCGCTAATGCTAGAGAGAGACATGCTTCATTAGTTAATAGAAAGACAGAAAGAGGAAGAAAGAGACAGAGAAGAGCTGTAGTGAGATTAAGTGCTTGTACTTGAGGGTGGTCATATTTGTTCTGCATTTTCTTATCAGTAAAATTCATATTTTGTGAGAGGGTGTGAGAATATGTGAACACTGCTTAGAAAAACTGCTGTTCTAGGAAAGATAACCAGTCTACTGACATACAGAGTTAAAGCTAGTCGCCAAACAGAGAAAAATACAAAAACAGGAGAGACATACTAATGCTGAAATGCAGAAACAAAGACATTTTATATTTATGCATTTCAGGCTTTTTGTTGATACTCTTGTCTTAAACGTCTTTGAATGAGAGTGAGATAGTGAGTGAGAGAGCGCAGGAGAGCATTTCAAGTGGAGTGTAAGAGACAGAGTGACTTCTGCCATCTCACGCTGCAGAGCCAGCCTTACTCAGCCCAGAGGAAATTTCAGTGGTGTTCATCTCCGTGAGAGTCCAGAGACCACAGCTGGAAGAGAGAAAGTGAGACTGCTCAGGCTGAGAGACTGCTGCTGCCTTCTGCTTCTCAGCTACTCTTAACAGTGTGAGACTGCACTGGGTTTGAGACAAGCAGAGAGAGACTGACAACTACCTTCACTTTCCTCTAACTTGACTGATTGACAGTTGTATCAGGCTCTAAACTCTGTTCTCTCCTGCCTAGTAAAATCATTGAAGAACTAATTTGAGTAAACAAAATTATTTGAGACATGCTTAAAATTTTCTGTCTGTTCTTTCTAAATTAATCATGTTGTTGAGGCCATCCAGAGTCTTTTGAAACAGTTTTGGGAGCATTTGATTTTTGGGCCATGGCTTGCTACTACATTGTAATCAGCTCCACCCACCTCAGTAACGGACACCTGAGGAACATCAAAGGAGTTTTCCGCGGACCACTGGGGAAAGAGGGACGCAGCAAGGTAACAAACAACTCATCAAAAATACATCACACCATACTAAATCCATCTCACTATGCTACAGTATAACATAAAGGGGGTTGCTCATAATGCAGGGTAAATATACAGTATTAACTATCATAAAGTGTTCTATTAGCTATGCCAGTGGTTCCCAAGTACCTCCTGTCCTGCATGTTTTTGTTCCATCTTTACTCTTGCATACCTGATCCAGTTCTGCTCAACCAATCAGCATTAAGCATTGTGTTTCTTTTTTACCACAGGCAATCTTCATGTGAATAGCTTTGTATATGACTTAATTCACTGAATTCTCCTGGTTAGCCATTCTAACCCTAATCCATAGCCCTTGCCTTGTGTTCATATGCATCCACACCTAGTTTCTCCTGTCTCCAGCTCTGTTCATTTATTATCATTCTATTGAGTGTTCTACTAACCCTAGCCCTAAAATTGACCGTGGCCTTACCATGAGTTCATATTAATTCTCACCTCGTCTCCTGTCTGATCCTTTTATCATCAGTCTGCTCAACGTTCTCCCCTCGGCAATAATAAAATATGCAAATGTTCAAATATTTCACCTATTAGCACTTTCTGTGAGTCGCTCTGCATAAAAGCTATACTGCCAAATGCAGGGAGATGTAACACAGAAGGAAAAAGAGACAAAGATGATAGAAAAAGGGAAGAGAAAGGAGAGGGGAGTGTGATTAAAGCAATTAAAGAAAAAGTGAGTTAAGTAATTTACACAAATGTAGAGAAAAATGATAAGTGATGATGAGCGTGTGGAGGAAAAAAATCTGTTTACAAAATAGAGATAATTTAAGTGTGAAAACAGAGCCAGTGTATTAGTGATTGCATTGAAGATTGAAATGAAAGAGTAACAGTATGTACTGTATGTGATACTGAAAGAGAAATGAAAAGTGTGTGTTTCTGATGCAGTAAAGAGACTGAAATTAAGAGAAAATGGGTTTATATAGAAAGAAATTGAAAACGTCTCAGTGAGAATGTTATAGTAAAAGAGATTGAAAGAAAAAAGAGAAAATGTAGTGAGAGAAAGAGGAAAGAAACCAGGCAGTTTGTGTGACTAAAATAGAGAGTGAAAGAGACTGAGGAGGAGCTTTTGCATATTTCTGATGCATATACTGTGTGTCTGTACAAATGAAAACTGTGACGCTCCCAGTCCATGACCTTTCTGAAATTTGTTATTCATCTTTTCACAAGATTGGAATGTTGTAAAGCAAATGATAAGAGTGCAAAGCATCTATATCTGAGACTGCTATACCATAAAAGGTCCATATTAGGCAGTTTTCTGTTAACACATTTTTTACTCATTGCAAATTTACTATATGTGTGTGGGCATTAATCCAACCAGAAAATTAATTGCACATTGATTTGTGAGACATGATCCTATCCAGTATACATTGATAAGGAAAGGAACAGGTAACATTATGCTCACACAAATAATGTCATGTTTTGCAAAACTAAGCTAGAGGAGGCGTGTTTGGAAAAAGGAGGTAATGCAACAACAGATGAGTTCTTTACCTCTCCCTCATGCAACACCTGTCTGGGAGGCACCACACATACAGAGACAAGACCTGCTGCCATCCACCTGAAGGACAGGGGAGTTGTATTCCACAAGGTCCTAACAAATGACAGATCCCTCCTCACCATCTGCTGGGGTTATCCCTGAAAGAGTATGTCCATTCTGAGCACTGCTGTGACAGGGAAAACAACCCTTGGCAGTATTCTGTCAAGGGGGCAACTTAGAGATGGCCCATTGCAGTCTTCAACCTGCAGGATCACACTGCAACTGACACCCAAGTCCTATCTAAGCAATGCATCAGAGAGGGCAATGCAAAGAGTTTCATCCTCCAGCACAGTAGCTCTAAGCAGACCACCTAATAGCCGAACAGGCCAGCCAGAATCTGCATGTCAGAAGAGAAGGCTATATCAAGTCAATATTTCTTAAACTGAAATTGCATATGAGAAATACAAGAGCATTTCTGTCTGTGAGATGTGAGTTTCTGCGCCACCCGTGAGAAGAGAGCTGTCACCGTTGTGAGGAAAAGTCAGGGAAAGGCAAACTCGATAGTTCCTTGTTGGTTTATGAATGAAGTTGTGCCTATTTTCTTTATAGTACCAGAATTTGTTTGTTGACTTGTTTGTGCAGATGCAATCCTCTGGTTTCATATATGGGAAAAAATATGAATGTATTCACAATAATAGTCTGACACACCATTGCAGTGCCAGAAGGGAGGTAATATAATCCTCAGCCATAATGTAACGAGAAAGACAGCAGCTGTGAGTGAATGTGTGTGAGACATTGAGATAGTGAAAGTATGGCCTCTGACTGCTAACCATGGTTAAATTCAGACCAGATGGCATTGCCACTGTAATCTGCGGTCCGATGATGTCACAGATTACAGCCTCTGGGATTAACAGATTTATAACCAACCTACTGACTCCAACAGCCAGTCAGAGAAAGGTTTAGGCCCTAGCAGCCAATAAAAAACTGCAATCTGGCCTACACATTTGAACCATCAATTTAACTAAAAACTATCAGAGCGTGTGTGTGTGTGTGTGTGTGTGTGTGTGTGTGTGTGCATGCATGGAAGAGGTCACTGTGCCAAAGGACAATACAGCAGTGAGAATTAATGGACTAGCTCAAACAAATCCCAATAAAGCTATTTTCCTGTGGCACTGCAGAACACACAGGCTCAACGATAGATGGAATTGGTACTGGAATGAAGAATTATATATATATTTTTACATTACTATTTATTGTACACAATTGTTGAAATTTCCTTGTACCTTGATAAATGATGCTATTTAAAAACATATGCAAATGAAGAGCATTCCACCTACGCATTGATGCAAATGAAAGTTGCTGCATGTAAACCAACAAAAGCTACTGGAATGAGTCATGAGTATCGTGCAAAAAATGCCGATGGCCACTTTTGTATTCCTGTTTTCTTTTTTGTAATTACTGCTGATATTGTCTCCCACACAGAACACACAGAACATATATCGGAAGGCTGGGGCCAAATTGGGAAGCACTTTTTCTGGGGCACTGTTTATTTTAAATTTATTGATAGAGCACTTTTAATAAACAGGTTTGTCACAAAGTTCTGTACAGAAGACAAGGGACACAAAAACAGATAAAAACAAGGATAATAAAAGCAAGAAACAGAACAAGTACAAACATTAAGAAACAGGGCCACATTGTGTATGTGTGTGTGTGGGCGTGCACGCATATGTGAGGTCCTGTGCACGCCTATACACATACAGTATGTGTAAGTGGATATGGGAGTACCAGGCAAGGAGTGAATGACAGACGGCAGGTGAAAGTAAAGGTAGATTGTAGGCGGTTCTAAGTAAATTATTCTTGAGTATTTAAATAATGAGACAATGGGCCTCATGCAAGAACATTTTCGTATTTTTATCGTAAATTTCTCGTACTTTTTTCGTGAGGTGGACTCGTACGAGTGTGCCACGTCAGATTCACCAAACGCTCGTATCTTCAGAAAACAGTCGTAAATGACCTGCGTAAACATGATGAATGGCACCTGTTCTAAATGAACGCGCGTTCATGAGAATTGTAAATTTGCATAATTGACGCCCCAATAATGCCATATAAGGTTAGGCGTCCGGCCCATATGTCGGGAAGCTTCATTCATAAAAATGACAAGGAAGACTAAGAAGAAGTCTACCAGTTCAGAGACTGAAGTCCTACTACCAGAAATAAGTCAACCAAAGCATATAATATTTAATATAATTTAATAGTGGAACCAAAGGTCCTGCTAAAGCCAAGGAATGGGAGAAAATAACTGTTAATGCAGTGTCGTCTCTTGTGCGTTCCCTTAGGAAAAACAACTATAGTATTCCTATACATTTTAGATGAATACTAAATAAATATCCAAACAAAGCTATAATTCCCTATAGGAATATTATAGTGATACTGCAGAAGACAAAAATACCATGATAAGGTCACTATAAACTCACTATTGAGTACCACAGACACTCTTAAATCCATATCGGAGTATAATAGGAATATTATAGGACTATAGTGATTTGTCGTTAGGGCACAGTCACAGAAATAAAAAAAAGAAATGGCTTGACATGAAATTAGATGCAAAAAGCAAGGCGATCCATGACTATAACAGGAGGGCCAGGAGGAATTCTCCGTTACACAGACAGATGAAAGAATAGGCCTATACCTGCCATAATTGGAGATATAGCTGTCAGGTGTCCAGCGATGTCGCCCTGGACAGCGACTTGCACCTCAACCTGGTAAGACCTAAAGCCATTTCTCTTTTTAAAGTTTAGATTCACTTGCACCCACATTCACGTCATCAACTGGAGTAAAATAGCCTAGAAATCAGATTTATCTCCCTCTATAATGTATTTTCCCCAATACAATCTAACCTTGCCTTTGTCTCATCTGAATGTTTGTACAGACGCTGTAAGAGAAGGCTCCACCAGCTGTTTTCTTTTGAATGCATGGAATGAGAAGGAGCCCTGCATCCTATGTGCAGAGAGGACAGATTGGCTTATAGAGAGTACATAAATCAATGAGATATTGAGATGCAAGGCCATATAAAGGCCTTGTAAGTTAGAAGTAAGACTTTATAATACAATACAGGTGCATTTACAGGAAGTCAGTGAAGAGAGACTAGTTATTTTTTCTGGTTTGCAGGCTGCTGACTTTGAAATAAGTTGGATCAGGTGGAGTTGGTGCAGGCAGAGAGCATTGCTGTAGTCAGTTCTAGAGGAGAAAAAAGTATACATCAGTTTTCTAGGTCAGTAAAGAAGAAGAGATGCCGAATCCTGGAGATATTTCCAGGATTAGGGTGAAGGTGAAGATATGTTTTTTTGCATACGACCTTGATGTGGTTGTCAAAAGAGAGGTCTGAATCAAAGACACCAACACCAAGATTTTAGACAGAGTCCTTTGAGGTAACTGTAAAGACATGGAATGATGACAGAGGTCTGACGGAGGAGTTCTTTGCAGCTCAGAGCCTAAAATGAGCAGTTTTTAGTTTATTGGCACCAAGCAGTATAATGTTGTTTGTCATCCATCTTTTCATTTAAAAATAAAGGATTCAAGTTTGTTTAGAGGAGTTGTATCACCAGGTTTTGCCGAGTCAAGTTGTGTATCCTCTACACAGGAGTGGAAGAGAATGGCATAATACTGGATAATATTACCAAGTGGGAATGTATAGAGTAAGAATAACAAGAGAGGACCTAGAACTGAACCCTGGGGGACGCCGAAATTGATCACAGAGGGGGCAGATGTATTACCATCTAGGATGGTGAAGAGCAGTAAACAAGATTTAATAAACAGTCCAGGAGGATGCAATGATCAACATTATCTGCTGAAACAATTAAGTTAAACAAAAGTCAATAGAATAAGGGGGGGGGGGGGGTGTCTTTGCTGTCTGTCAGGCAGTCTCTCTGACCGTGCACAGCTCTGATGAAATATTGAAAAGCTGTGTTGCCATTTCTCTGTGTAGTTGTGAGTGTGTCTGTGGTTGTGTATGTTTGAGGTCAAAGAAAGACGGTTGTGGATCTTCTTTCAATGGCGAGACACTCATCCACATCTGTTTCTTGCTCTACCCCTCCATTCATTCCTTTCTTTCAGCCCTGTTTTTGCAAATCTGTCATTTCAACCCACAGCTCTCTTTAATATTCTCTTCTTCTTTACCCCTGTTGTCTTCTCTTCTGTCTGTTTTCTCTCTGTGTCCTTTTTCCTCTCCTTGTTTCTGTCTGCTTAAGATATCATGTCAATAAGGTACATTATTAGAAACTGGAAGAGGGGGAGGGGGCGTGAGATGGCAAGAGAAAAAGGCAAACAAGCATAAACAAGGAGAGGAGAGATAAGTGGAGAGGGGAAAGAAGAGAGGAGAAGAGAGGGAAAGAGGGTAAAGGAGGAAAATGAATGTGATGAGAGGGAAAGAGGGAAAAGAAATAAAGAGAAAATTGGAGGATTTCAGCCCTTTAGCCTTTAGACTTCCTTGTATCTGTGTTTGTGTTTGTGTGTGTGTGTGTGTGTGCGTGTGTGCGAGAGGGAGAGAGAGAAGATAAAGACAAGTAATTGAAATGCTCTCAGTAGCCAGCTTTGTAATTACAGCTTAAACATGCATCAGTGCAGTACACACATGCACCTTCTAAATGAGAGAGACAGAGAGACAGAGAAAGAGAGACACAGAGAGACAGAAAGATGAAGTGTGGTGGAATAGATGCTATATAGTTTACATTTTTTCAAACTACTTTGCAAGGTCAAGGATTATAATATATATAAGAATAACATTGCATGCATTTTTACCTACTGATCTAATTTGATTTTAAGACCTGGAATATCACATTTCAAGGTTGTTCTAATTCCATAGTGGTTGATAATTAGAACGTGTTACACTAGAGTATGTCAACGCAATTCTCAATCGCATTTTCTCTATTAAGGAGAAGATTCATGGCATCGTTAAAAATGGAATAGCAGATGTTTCTGTCTCATATTGTTTTGTTTGTGTAGAAACAAGGATACAATGTGAATTAATGAATCAACAAAACAAAAAAAACAATAATTAACTCTGTCATGTTGCATTTACCAATACAGTGGTAGAGTGATGTAACAATCCTTAACGCCATATTGCAAGATAAATATTCATACAGAATGATGGCTATCAGACCCACACGTATAAAAGGTTTGTCTCCTCACCAATCAACTCTCTGGAAAAATGGCGTCACCATTCCAAGAGGATCCAGTAGCCTTTATTAAAATAACCTTGATTGCAAAATTTACAAAACCAGATATGAACAAAAACATTACATTCAAATGAATGTTCAATAGTAGCTCATTCCCCTTTACAGTTCTTTTTATTATTTAGCAGATAGTTAAAAGGGCAGTTTGTAGGGCAACAGTATTTAAAGACCGGTAGAACCACTTCGCTTTCCATGATAATTTATTGTATCAGAGATATATATATAACTGTTTGTAGCGTTTACAGGTCATTTGCCCACTCTGGCTATAAAAAATGGCTTCTATCAAATAGCAGTTATAGCTTACAATAGTTGACTATAGTTATTAATAATCAATTAAATTTACAGTTGCAGTTAAGTGCGCTGAAATTATTATATATATATATAATAGATTGTAAGAGAGAAGATGACCATACGCACATCCCATAAACCTTTTAGCAGGTGCTGGAGTATAATAGAGCTAAATCATTTAAGAAAGACCTGATGAAGACCCAGAGTCGTTCTCTTTCTTAAATACTTCAATAGATTGCAGCCATATTCCCATCACTGCAGCCCTGGGGGAACATGAGCAGACTTTGTGAATAGAAAATCTTTTCACAGCCTCAATTCGATGACACAATAATGGATTCAAAGGAAAGTATGTCCACTTCATGACGGGGCAGTGATCTGTCTCCTGCAATCCTCTCTAGCCTGGGCGGCAGCAGCAGCAGTGTTGCTTTTTGCTTGTTTTTGTATTGCTCATATTGCTCATTTATTCATTATAAGTTTCTTCTTCTTGAGAGAAGAACACAAATGTCCATTTCTTTACCATACTTTCTACTTTTACAATCTTACTTGCTTTGTGAGACTGGGCCTTGGTGTTTTGGTAAATGTAGTTAATACATCTATAATATAAACAAACAAATCAACCCTAACAAATCACACAATGGATTAATTTAACTCATTTAATTGTGTGTCCCGAGGTTAATTAAACCAAATGCTTATTTGGAGTGATCGAGCATGACTGCTACAAAATGGCCATAAATTGAGTGAAAGCAAACGACTACATCAAATTCATCCTCATACATTTCAGCTGATCCATAGCGGAACATTTCTACATCACAACATATTCTGTGATGATTGTTACAAGCCGTTGGTCTTTACCTCAGTATAATGGTGTGTTGGTGTTTCTGGAGCAACATGATATTATGGTCTGTGGGTGTCTCCATGGAAACATAACATTGTGGTGTGCACTGTGCAAGCACTGTGACTATCAGCTTCCTGCTGGTCTGGTCTGCAGGTTTATGAAGGAAATGGGATTGGAGTAATTTCACACTGGACTGACTCAGAGAGAGAGAGAGAGAGAGAGAGAGAGAGAGAGAGAGAGAGAGAGAGAGAGAGAGAGAGGGAAAAAGAGGGATCAAGTGCTTGTACTTAAGAGTATATTTTTTTATCAGTTCAAGGTCAGATTGGATAAGAGGGTCTGAGCATGTATTTGTGTTTAAGGGGAGTGTGTGTGTGTGTGTGTGTGTGTGTGTGTGTGTGTGTGTGTGTGTGTGTTTCTGAGGTGATGTGATAGGAACAGCCATCGGGTTAGTGGGGGATTGTGTGTGGGTATGTGAGTGTAGGTGTGTGTAAGTGGAGTAGGACAGTGGATTAACAAACACAGTGTACCTTGAATAGGAGAAGGACTCATATATAGAAACATAATGCCATCAAATGTCATCTTAGAGATTAGGTAGAAAGTCAAATCAATGTGATAAACCTAACAAGAAAGTAAAGTTAAATCAAGCTGATTTACTGGTTAATGACAAACAGCACAAACATGCGCACGTGTGTGTGTGTGTGTCTGTGTGTGTGTGTGTGTGTGTGTGTCTGAGATGAGCCACAACCTTTTTTGTGTAATATTGTGATTGTGTAGATATTGTATGGTTCTATGGTAATCAGTATTATGTGTCTGTGTATGTATCTTTGTTTTCCTTAGTGGTTCTTTAAATTTTGCATATGTGACAGTTCATGTGGGAAAATGGTAAATGTACACATAAGCATTTCCCATTTTCCCACATCAACCACAACATATATTTTAGAGTTCACATATACAGTACTGTACTGTAAGTACTGTATTTGCACAGCAACGATTTATTTGATGGTTTATCTCCATAATCGTGTTATTTTGGATGTGAAATTACACAATAAAAATAATAAAACATCAAAAGCCTGCACTTTTACTTTCACCCTATAGTCACATTTCACATTCAAAGTAATGAGATCATGCAGCTAAAACATCAAAAAAAGGGTTTCTTTAGGGTCTAATGATCCTATGGTAATCAGTATTGGTTGTAATTCATTATTGATGCATCAGCTTTGTGGTCCTCTGGTTTCATTAGAGTTCAGTCTGCTCTGCTATTAGCAGTTATTGATCTCTGTTCTGCTTCCTGCTGACACATTTAACAAACACTGTTGCCTGCTAATACTATGGCTGAAACCACTTTGGCTAGAGTTAATACTGCCTTGTATTCTATTCTATTCTATTGGTAGTGGGGCCAGGGAGCTGTTTTCTCTTAGATTGCACACTGCTTCATCTGTGCTGGCATTTGTCAGCCTTTTTGTGTGTGTGTGTGTCCATGTATCTCCCCACCTCTCAGGAGAAGTGAAGTGTTGCTCGACCCCTAATTGGAGGCTAAGAGAGGGAGAGAGGGAGGGAAAGAGAGAAAAAGAGAGAGAGGGGAGAGGGAGATCTGAGAGTGTAGAATTCTTGTTAGGGTGTCATTGCCAGACTGTGTTTGGAGGACCAGTACTAATGACAACACCCTCTCTCTCACACTCACACACACACACACACACACACACACACACACAGAGTGCATTGAATGTTATTACCTATATAGATGGAGGTAACATAATAAATAGTCTCTATAAATGCACTAGCCACTTTATGCAATCATTAGTCCACTATTATACCACTTTCGGGACATTCTCAAGTCTTACATCATGGATGTACGCACTGTCCCAGAGCATGGGAACAGAGAAAAACAGGCCAGAGCAACCAGGCTTCAGCACCCTATAGCTTGGCTAGAGGCTGGGGCCGTTGTGGCAGGAAGCATTGTGCATCTGTATGGCAGTTGCCACAAATGAGCACTTCAAGCGCTCTCTGTTACACCTTGGGGATGAGCAAGAGGCTTTAGTTGCCCTGTAGCTGCATCAACTCATCACAGACGGGGTGGGAGGTGTCATCCAAAATGCAGTTCAGTTTAGTCCTCATCCTCCCCTCTGCCATCGCCTCTAGCATGTCAGCAGATTCAGTCCTATGACAGAGGTAACTATAAGTACAAATTTTATTAGACCACCCAGTTCTAAATGGAAAAATATTAGATTTCTCCTTGATAAGATGGCCATGAAACCAGGGGGTTAAAAGACAGAGTGTCACAGCTTTGCAATTTTTTACTCTTAGTGTTGTGATATCAGACTTTAGTATGTAAGACTGTACAAACTATAGACCTTGTCTCTGGTTGTCTAACTTTGTGATATGAGACCTAATGATAGTATACTAGTATGTATAACAGAGAATATTTCTCTATCAGTGTCTAACATTGTTAAATCAGACTGGCTTCACTTGGCTTCACTTCAGCAGCAAATTGTTTTTACAAGCAATTAAACCCACTGCTTCAATTAAAACCACTGCTTCATTTAACATTAGCTCTCAGCGGAGAGAGAAGGCTACAGAGAGAGACCGGGTGAGTGTGGCGGATTTGGCAGGGAAGCCATGCATCCACACTGTGGTGAAGAAAGAAGTGAACAGGAAAGGAGAGGAGGAGAGATGGGGAAAGCCGTGGCGTAATTGTGTCTAACACATTGGGGGGGACCAACTGAAGATCGGGGGGCCCTCCCCCAGAAAATTTTACTAATTTAAAATTAATTTCCTGCAATTCTACAGACTTTGGCATCACTGTTGACCTTTCTTGAATACAGTAAAAGACTAAATCACCCTCACCAAAAAAGGAAAATGCTAAGTGACAAACTATTGATATATGTAGGCCTAAGTTTTGAACACAATTAAAACAGTTTTTTAATACCATCCTTTTCTCTATTAGTTATATATTTTTTCTTTTACAGTGTAATGTGTCTACTTGGAAAAAAGAGTAACTACATAAATCTTAACAATGGAGTAAAGATCAACACAACCAACTATCCTACATGAAACGTGCATGACTGTACACATATTACATTCTCTTGTTTAAAGACCACTAGCCTTGTATTGTGGATCTGTAATGCTCCATTAACTTACATTTTCACATCTACCAAGTCACATGAGAGCAAGCTAATGTAAAAGCACATTACAGTATAATCCAGAAGATAATTAATGAGAACTTGAGGCTGATACAATTCAAATTATTCAACAGAGTTTATTAGTCCCAGGTGTTTATGGTCCAGCTGTTAGACAGCAGAGCTGTTTAAGTCTTTTGGTGCAAGTCCAAGTCAAGTCACAAGTCTTTCAGGGAAACTCGCAAGTCAAGTCTTACTGTAAGTCTTCATAATTGCAAGTCAAGATGCAAGTCTTTCAGGTCTGTGAATGCTGACCATGCCCATTACAATGACATGGGACCAGTTCTTGTGTTTTTAAAGTTTTCCTTTCAAAGCTTTTTTTATTCTATTCTTTTTCTTTGCTGCGTACCTGACTAGAACATGACATTAGACAGTGGATAACACCATGATAGCAATGATCCCATGCACAGAGATGGAGTGAGCGGATTATTTTTCCAGCTGGGTTCTAATGCTACTGTGACCGTCCCTTGCAGTTTGAGGGCTTTTATTTTCCAACTTTAATTTTTCTGGTTAATTTGATGCCCACTCACTGGGTTCAGAGGTATCAAACACAAGGCAGAGTCCAGTTTGGGATGAGGTTGGGATATGATTGGCATGCTTGGTGATTGATGACATATGTGGTTTCGATAGTGAATGTCCCATATCACAAACAAACTGAGTGAATGATGACGTGGCGTATGAATTTGGCCGAGTGCCAGGATACTGTGCGTCGGCTGTATAGGATTTAGCAAAAATACAAGAGAACGGAAAATATCACTGGTAGATCCTGGACCTTAGTTTGGATGGTGAGCAATTCAAGGCTCCAAAAAGTTGAGATATTTTTATCTCAGGCCATGGTCGCGCCTGAAAAAAAAAAAGACGCCTTGCAAGGCGTGTGCACCACGACCACGCCGCTCTCGCCTCTGCAGCGCACCCACATTGAAAATAATGGATTTGCACGCGCAAAAGACGCCGCATGTGAACCGTCAATTTTACTGGGGTCTCATCAGAGTGCATGCAAAAATATGCAAAGCTAACACAGCAAGACATGCTGCCACAGAGAAAGACAGGTTCGGTGGAGGGTTGTAGTAATAGAGAGAAAGTGAGACAGGAAGAGAGACAGGGAGGTGAGAGAGGAAGACTTATGAAATAAAGTCACATCACATTACCCCCTTCTGGTCCAACTTATCTCCTTGGCAACAGAAATACTTTAATCCCATTGGTTCTGCTTCATGTCTTCATGCTTCATGATGGTTCAACTGCAGCCTCAAGCAGTGTGTGTGTGTGTGTTTGTTTGTGTTTAAGTTAGGATTTCCGCTATAAAAATTTAGCACGGGCCAACATGTGCAGGGTGATTAGTTTGCTGGACAAATGGGGAAAAATCTGGTCATATATTTTCTGTCGCTTAAAATATACATTGTTTGTGAACACTGAGGCAGTAAGTCATTTTTTTGTGTTTCACTCATTCATAGATTTCTCTAGAGTAGTGATGTATTGTTACCTTTTGGGATTTAATAAAGATTAGAAAAGAAGCAGTATTCCTTTATGAAGAAAACCCTCATGTAATTGGACCACAGCTCCCCACAGACATTTTATTTACCTGATAGCCAGATGGATTATTACATTAACACGTAAATTGTCAATAATTTATTGATGCTTCCTCATCATCCCTTCATTATATTGGCTATCTTAACTGTTCCTAAATCCCTCCCACCTGGTGCTCTCTGTTCCAGTGCAATTTGACTGGAGTTCCTTCTTACTGTGTGTTGCATAGCGATGGCATCTTGAGTCTGAGGACTGCTTTTGTTCGAGGAATACAAACTTTGGGTTGGAGTTATTATATCTTCCCTTTACAAATATTAATAATAACATGCTTTAACTTTTGTAAAATGGCAATAATACACTCAAAGTTGCACAATACCATGGTATTGGCATTGATGTGCTGATCTGTGACTGCAGCACAGTAGTGCCAGTAGCTCACGGTATAGCACGCTTCTTGTGTATGGAAATGCCACCATACTACTTAAATCCACTTCCCCGAGGCTTTAAGCTACTTAACCACAGTGGAAGAGAATGAATCATGGATTTATTCTATCTTAAGCCAACAATACTCGATCAGGTACCCATTTGTCTTGGAAGTCGAAAAGCATTTGACTGTATCACACTGCAAGCAGAAACTTTCCTGACTTGCTACCCCACCTCCCCTCTACATCCATCAATCCCTCTTTCTGTATGCCTCTGTTCCTCTCTCTACCTCCTCTTTCTATTCTCTCCATTCTTATTTCTACTTTCTACAGTCCCTCTCTTTTCTCCATAAGTCCTTCAATCCTTTCTCTATTCTGCTTTCCTTCCCTGATCCTCTCTCTCCCCAATCTTTCACATCCCATTAGTTGGCTCTGCCAGATCAATTAAACTGGGCTTAAGATGGAGGATTTCTAATAAGTTTGTACCTTCAGCTTTACACGCTCTTCACTGTCCTGTTACTTCCAGCCTTCCTTTGGCCCAAATCTATCAACAGAAGACTGCCTTCCCCTTCCCCCTTCAATTATTCTAATACAACCCTGACAGTAGAGAAAAAGGGCTTACAGTCAGCGTGAAAAAGAGAGAGAAAGGGTCTTGATATGAAATATTTAAGACTTAATGTCCTAGTCATCATATCGCCAATGTCAAGTGAAAACTAGTGATATAATGTCTTGTTTGTAGTTTGTACATACTTCAGACATGTCATCAATACCGATCTCACCAACTGTCTCTCAGTCATGATTGCCTGTTAGAACTGCAGACTGGGTCCCAGGCCAGATTATAGAATCGATCTGTGGTAATGACCACTACCTTTCTGAGTGCTACAATCTGAATCAACTAAACAATAAGGAGAATTAAACAGACTCATTGTTTTTGCTGTATAAAGAATTATTAGAAGTCTTCAGCATTGAATGGGAGTGAAAGAGGTAACAATTAGCAGAATCAAGGAATCAGTAATTTCCCCTTAATAAAGTAGCAGGGTAATAGTTTCCAATATGCCTCATGGGTCCCTGAGCTTCAGAATAATGGATTCTCTACTCTGACACACTGTGTAATATACCGCTTATCCCTGAACCTTAATCCCTAACAATGACCCTGAATTTTTAGTGGAATTAAAGACCTATAATGATTTCTTCTTCTTTTAAAGACACAGTGTTTAAGACAATGGAGCCTCAACTGCAAAAAACACTGGACCCTAATCCAGCAGAAAATAATTTAGCCCTAAAGCTAATGCTAACCTAAATACTAATACTACTAATAATAATAATGATGCACAACATGCTTGTCACACAATAAAACCATAAAAACATAAGCTAATAAGATGAACAGGATTGAAACATTGTCATTAAAAGTTGTTGCATATGAGTGTGTGTGTGGGCTGTCTTCTGTTTTTCCATTGTTTGAGCTGTGTGGCCCAGCACCCACAGAGATGTGCATATTTATTTCCTCGTTAACACACATAATCAACCAACGTATAGGTTTCTTTTTTTCTTAAGCATATTTTCTTTAAAGACACCATATGAGACTGATTTGAGTTCTATATGTATATCAAAACCCATATTGCAATTGTTTTCCTTACCTCTGGTAATGTGGAACATTGTAAAAGGAGATGCTCAAGTGTCTCATCTTCTTGGAGGTTAGTCTTGGGACATTTCTTGGTTTTAACATTGCAGCTCCACTGCACTACTGCTCTAACCAGCAGTCTGTTGACTGAGATGATCCAGATTATATCATGCATATTTTCAGATTTTCAGGTTTTTATCATTTTTTGTTACTTGGAGACATCCATTGGGAGACAAAAAAATATATTTGACAATAGCTGGTTTTACACCCCTGGCAATGTGAGCCGCGCAACAAAGCTTGCAAATGATACATTACTGTCCAATGTCAAATCCACGTGATGGAGGCTCTCTTCTTCATCTTTGTTCTGTTGACTTTCGTTTGGTTGGAGATTAGGAGGTGTGCTCATTTCAATTTCACTTTCCTCAAGCTTCGTATCTGTATTTACAGATTTATTTTTGTACAGCAGCCCTACACACGTTTTCAGTAATTTTGCTACGAATTACAAACTGCTAGACTTTAAAGATCCAGTGCAATGATTTCAACTGAGTCAGGAAAAGTTTGATGTTGATACAATGAGCATCAGCTTTTTCAGTTTTTGATGGTTAGATGATACAAAGCTTGTAGGACTGAGTGAGAGCCGAACCTTCCACTGCATGCCAATATTTCTATCTTTGGCGAACAAATATTAGTGTTAGGCACCTAGCAACAGTGGTGGCTCGAAGATTTTGGTTCGTGTGATGAGACACCTGATTAACTATGCATACTGTCAACCAATCAGAGCATTAATTAAAACCTGGGTGTAGGTTAATTTACACCAGAAAGTAGATTGGAATTCTACATCTGTTTGATTATGTTGACAACCAGAGGGAGAGTTTTGGCGGCGTTAGTCAAATTTCCACAATACTGACAGTTATAATAATTTGGGTAACTTTATATTAACAGGTCCTTTGTTAAATTATACCATGAAATTGAGAAATGCAATTCTCACTGAGTTCAATCTTTAAGTCTGTGGAACGTAAATACAGAAAGATTGTTTGCTTCCGGCCTTTTTGGCTCATCCACAGTATGAGCAAATCTAAACCTCAGCATAGATTTCTACCAGTGTATTGCTTTTACTGCTACCCCACCCACCACTACTGAATACTGTCCTTACCTTATTTACAGATTTCTTGACAGCAACAGAAGAGCAAGGTTATTGCCACACTTGAAGTTAGATGAGGCTTGGGCTAAAGCTGACAAGAGCTATATGGCTAAAGATAGTTTGATCTAGTCCAAATTGTTATTCTGCAGCTGTATGTAGTTGCAGCTTCCTTCTTCCTCATCAGCAGAATGTCACAGTGTTAATTGTGGTGAAATCATAATTGAAAGCAGTAGTTGAAATCAAACATTTCAACTAGTGCTAGGGGCAAGGGTATATGTTTTTGAGCCCTTCTCTAAGTTTAGTTAGCTCCGTAATGAGTTAACTGGTAGTGTTAAAGTTATGTTAGAAGTAAAGTTAGTCAGGGGTGTTATTAGAAGTGGTATGTGCTGAGGTTGTTATTATTCTAGTGCTGTCAGTATTTCAAGCTGTCTGCTTCCTCATCATGAAACTGTCACAGAGTAATTACGCCAATATCATAATTAACAAATCAGCCATGTCAGTGAGAAAGACATCACACCCCAATGCTTGGGAATCCAATCAACTTCATCGAAATGACAGCCCAGCTGGGATGGCTGATGACTAATTATGGCTGCAGTTACAGACATAATGAAGCATGATGAGTGGTTGTCATGCTGCCTTGGTTACAGTCTGCTGCTCTGGTAACTAGGTGCAACAGTGCCATAGTTCCACTCTCCTCTACTGTACATTTTCTGCAGTAGAGGAGAGTGTTCTCTGAGCTTTGAGTTGTTCAGACAGTCTGGTTGAAAGATGAATTTACACAGTTTGTGTTGTCCATAATTCTACACATCAGGGTCCCACAAAAGAATTGCCAGGACCAGGACCAGCTGAGGTTGTGTGGCAGTACAACGCATTCCTCAGTTGTCTAGCAGCCTGGTGGCTCAATTAATTCTGTAACCAACTATCTCTAGTACATCACAACTGCTTGTAACACTTATCTCTGGTCCTAATTATCAAGGAGATAGACCATTATCATGATCAATAGTCTTGAAGATTCCACTGATCACACTATTTTCACTGAAATTGTGGGATTTGGTTGGTATCTCTGGAAATTCTCTGGACTCATTCTCATCTTACTTGTGAAATCAAAACAATTCAGCCTCTTTCATGAATGTTTCTTCTAATTCAGTTAAAAAATACTGTAATTATTACAAGTCTAGATGTCAAAAAATGTCCTAAAACTAAATTTGGACAAAACCAACCAAACCAACCAAGGTCCTTCTTACTGGCCCTGAAAGTATCTTTAGACAAATTGAGTTGTCTCTTGGTCTTTGAACTCTATACATCAAGCCTGTATGCAAGGATTTAGGAGTTGTATTTGTTTAAACCTTCTGTAGTTCTGTAGTGAAATCAGAATGAAGTGGCTTAAAGGTTAAAACTTTTCAGTCATTAGTAGAAGATGAATGAAAACATGTAGGGTCAGGGTTCACAAAGCAACGTATATAATGCTAGAGACACAAAGCTAGTCTCGCCAGTCTAGGTTTGAATCTCACAAAAGCTTACTCTTGTGTCTCCTCTACTCTATCTGCCTCTCTACTTTCTCTACAGTCTAAATAAAGAATACAAATACTCAAGATGAGTGAAGTGCCCCTCTACTTTAAAAAGGAAAATATTTGGTTCATCACGCATCATGATGGCAAAAACTAGGTTGAAAATAACTGGAATTATCCTTTAAGGATTGCATGCTGTCAAACTGTCCAAATGTACAATAAAAATGGATACTTTGGAACACAAATGGGATCAAGTTTATTCTTGGATGGGAAATGGTTCAGCTGGTCCCACCCCATACAAACACACCCCAGTTGCACAACAAGCTATGCATTTAAGTGACAAATCCTAAGTTGATAGTGACAGTTTTGTGCCGTCGTCCGCCTCCCAGTCTAATTTTCTTACCCAAAAGTGCATAAGCTTCCCAAATCGACTAAACAAACAAACCCCATAAAACCAACCAAGTAGGTCAGATGTGGCCTCAAGAAGAACTTCCACTAATACCTTTGAAAATAGAGTCTTTCAGGTTTCTCCCATTCATCTATTAAGCAGTTGGCTTCTAAATTATGAGACCTTCATTAACTGTACATTTTAGGGAAAATGTGGAGGGAAGAGAACAATTTCCTGCTATCTACTTTTTAAGCAAATCCCTCACTGACTACTGTTATGCTGCCAGGGCGCTCTCTCTCTCTCTCTCTCTCTCTCTCTCTCTAAGTCACTTTCTACAAGCCACACAATAACTGCTATTCTTTAGATAATAGAGTTGGTCTCAGAGAAATGTCATTGTGGTATTAGGGACAAGTTTCAGAAGTGGTTGTAAATGCACATAAATCCATTGTGATAACTGTTCAGTCTATGAAAGGAAGGACACTGGAGATATGCCTCATGCTTCTGTCCATTTCTATACGGCACCAAACAGGCTATATCTTTCCCCTTTTGAGACCAACAGACTGTTGTAGTGATTTCAACTGACTTTTAGTCCATAGGCCCATCTGCCAGCATCTACTGAAATACACAGAGGTTAATTGGGTGCAGGTGTATCTCGTGGACCCTATGGGCCACTGCTGGCTCTCTCCATCTCTCCGCTGATGCTCAAGCCACACCCTGCATGCCACATTAACACAGTGTAAATTCTAATATTTTGGTGATAATTCAAAAATGTCTATGCAAAACTGTCTATGAAGTTGATTTCAAGTCACATTTAAGAAATTATTAGAAACAATGAGGTTGACCTTACTATATATAAAGATAGCATCTTCTAAACTTTCTAGCACTCACTGTATTGTCATGTAGCAAAACCCGAACTCCTGGTACTCTGAGTAAGTTAAAAGAAATGCTAAACATTATTAACATATACTGTTTGACCAAGGTCTGCATGATTTTTAAGTCATGCATAACAGTCATTTTTTCATCTGTTATAATGTGTATGCAAAGAGTAATGTTCTCTTTCTTTTCCTCATTATGTCTCCCTCTCTCCATCTAACCTCTCACCTATCCTCTTCTTCTTTCTGTCTCTCACTTCACACTCTCTCCACTGTGTCCCTCTCTTTTCCTCTCTATAGGAGGATGGTGTGTCTAATTTCTACTGTGAGCTTTGTGATAAGCAGTATATGAGACACCAACAGTTTGACAACCACATCCACTCTTATGACCACCACCATAAACAGGTAATAACCGATTCAGCATATGAAGCATAATGGAATGAACAATATAAAACACCTTAACACTTGCTAATACACTTTAATAGCTGATTAAGCTGATGTGGCCGTTGACGATGTATGATGTATGTATGCACATATCGAAAGTAGAGAAGTTATAGTGAATAATTAGCTCATATACTGTATTGGGAAATGGCTACAAGTCCCTCAATGTCTTAACAGATGACTTGGAATATGGAGTCATATAAGATTAGATTCATTACTGGAGCAATCTATGATGTGGTGCCACCACACCAAAACCTCGACCAGTGACTCTGTGATTGTATCGTCTGTGTGCAGACCTTTTCTCAATCATTGGGTTCCACTCTTTAATTTGACATGTAGATGATCCATCAAGTAGCATCTATATTTCAATAAAATTTCAACTTTTATAAATGGTTCTTATTGCTCACTACTGCCAACATGGTGCAGTTTGGTGGAATGAGGATATAATGAGGTGGAATGTGGAGATAACACGCGAAAAGGGGAGCGTCCAAGGCAGAACCAGAGGCCTCCAACGTGACCTCTACCCAGCATAGGTGATGCTGAAGAGGACAACAGGTCCAGGCCCCCCCCTGACTAGGAAGGAACAAAATGCAGTGATGAACTCCTGTGACAGACCATTGTCTGAGGTGACTTTGACACGTTACTAGACTTTCAGTAGGTCTTCCGTAATTCAGGGATTCAGGTAATCTCAGGGATTCACGGTTAAATACCAAGCACCTGGCATACTTTTTTGGATGTGCATACACTACATTTCAGCAAAACACGAAAAGTTGAAATTTTATTGAAATCATCACTGCTTGTTGGATCACCAAGTACCTTTGCTAATAAGCAAGGCCACATTAATTGCCAGATTTTTTAATGTCTGGCAAAACAATATTTATTGTTTCACCAGATACTTTCACTTCTGCTATTACATTGGATAAATACTGTTAACCATTGAATGAATACTGACATAGAATATACTGTATGTAGAGTTATGTTTTCTCTTTGTCTTGCACCATCTACTATACACTGTCACTGTGCAGGACCACATAACAAGGTCCTATATGTCCTTATAACATTTGTAATTATGTTATTCTGATGTGATTTACATTTTTCCATTAGTTCCTGTTATTTAATCTTTCTGCTCTAGCTTACAGCTTACTCTTCCTGCACATTCAGGAAGCAAGTGTTACTTGGTGCACATTCAAAGAAAAATATATTGTTTCAATTTCATTTAATTTTGCTTTTTGTAGTTCAATAGTTCCATTCATTTCATCCAGTCTCTGTTAGAGGAGGTGGATTCAGTGCTGTTGATCTGTCAGGTGTAAATGGGACAATTTCATGCTATTTAGTTTATTCTCCTCAGCTGCCAAGCAGCATTCTCTGTTGAAGACAGGTTTGATGGAGCGTATCGGAGCTGTGAGAATACTGCTATTAACTCAAGATCTGAAAATAGATTTTCTAATCTTCTGCATGTGCTACACCCAGGATTGAACTGCACAGCTACTGTTGCATCTAATTCACTTCATACTCCCTGTTTTTCTCCCCGTTTCATGTGTCTGTCATGCTTGAATGGCCAGCTATTGTGCAGTCTAATTCGCTACTATAGTCAAGTTTGTGTAAACACAGTATGGCTTATCAAGGAGTCTGTATGAATGAGTCAGAGAGCAGAATGAGGAGATGGTTAATACTGACTTCAACAGAGGAAATAAACACATAGAGCTGATTAATACAGTGTTTAATGCAGTGAATAAGGCTAGACTAGACTGATCTCTGCCACCAGTCATTCACACTTCAGATTTACGGTAATCTCTGTGCATTTTAGCGTCTGAAGGAACTCCAGCAGAGGGAGTTTGCGAGGAGCATTGCATCGAAGAGAAGGAGGGAGGTGACGAGAGAAAAGAGGAGACAGGAGAGAGCGCTGAGACGACTTCAACTCCTGGCTGAGAGACGGAGACACAACACATGGTATACAACCACCTCACACACATCTCAGTGCACACACCTCTAAGTCTAGCTCCTAAGCTCTAACCTCTAACCTTGCGCTATATATGGAATTAGATTTACGTATCAAATAACACATCTTCAGTATTAAAGAAAACATTTCAAATTAAGAGGAAAGAAAAAAAAACATTGCAAAGCAAAGAATGATCTCAAGACCAACGCTTAGACTTAGGTTTTGAAACAAATCTCAAGGAAATTTATTCTAAGCGAGTCCATACTATCTGTCTTTTAATTAATTCAAATAGCAATCCTTTGTTTACAGTTGTCTCCGCTGCATTTAAGATGATCAGGATTTTGCCTTTACTGCCAGTATTTGCTTTTACGATTCTGGCACAAACCTCTCGTGTGGGCGGGATGTGTCTCCATTGGTTAGTGCATGACAGGTCAATCATCTGGAAGAAGAAATTGCGATGCAAGTGCATCGACGCACCAGAGCAGAGAAACCCACCCTGTGTTGGAAACTGGGCATTAGACTAGACTATTTCAAGTCTTTACAGTTTTGTTCTTGAGAACATTATTTTTCTTTGCAATATTTTTTATTTTCTTTTTTATCTGCATCTGCCACTCCCTGGTCTCCTTGAAGGATCAGGGAGTGATACAACTGAATTCATACAACTGAACCCTGGATGGGTTTGTTTATAGTCAGAATGTGTTTGTTCAAAAACAGAGAAGTAGCTGGGGAATGATTCAAAATATTCAAAATGTAAGAAATTTTTAGCCACACCATTAAAGATGATTGCTTGTGAGAACAGTAGGGAAAAAGGCAAGCCATTGGTGCACCATTTATTTTCTTCAAATTATTCAAAAATCAGACCATTTTACAGGAAGGTTATCCCCACATCCCTACAATTGGACATGATTTTGGTTGGCACTGTTTGTCAGTCAGGGTACAGTAATATGGTTGTGAAAATGTATTGTTCAAATTATTTCGAATCCTTATTTTTTTCAGCAAATGATTACATTTGACTGGTTAAGCCATATATGCGGCTATCTGCCTTTGAAGACTGGGCTGTTAATCTTGCCCACCAGCAGTGATGGAGGTGAGATTTGAGCTGCAATCAGTGAGGCAGTCTCTTGGACTGTTGGGGAATACTTTGATAAATATTACACCAATTAAGAGGTTAAAGAGGCTAAAGAATGTGATGCAAGTAACAAGCTATCTGTTAGGTCAGTAACTGTAATGTGATGACTGAAATTTGAACAGTAATGCCTTACTTTACTCTGTTACAAGGCAGCGATACTTGTGGCAGAGAGCTGGAATATCCAAATATTAATCAGATTTATCGGAATCCCTGCACAGTTAAATGCTTTTGTTTTTACCTGAAACTGGTTCCTTTCAGTCTAGTTGTAGCACATGAATGAAGAATTGGAAGCGCTTGATTGTAACGCCGGGACTGCCCTCCATTGCAGACGAGTGCCTAAGTTTGAAAAAGTACATCTAACCCTGATACAACTTCATCTAAGTCTGACAAAAGACAGCTATACCTGACGCAAGTCCATCTAAATCTGACAAAAGACAACTAAACCTGAAACAAGTCCACCTATATCTGACAAAAGATTGCTAAACCTGACACAAGTCCACCTAAATTTGACAAAGTAGATCTACGAATGACAAAGGCGGCTGAGGATGTCCTAAAATGGCCACCGTACACTGGTCCATCTTTCTCTCCCCGCCAGCTTTACTTTGGTACATTCTACCTTTCTCGTTTGAGCTGACATTGACAGACTGATCATAGTTGAATCATCGGAGTAAATTTATTTATTTAATTCCCTCATTTATGCAAAAAAGACATTAAAACTTTTTTCTTCACTGTTTCTCTTTATCCATCTCTGTGTTTCTGTCTGCCTCTCAGTGCACCAGGGAGTGGTCCAAAATTCAGATCCACTACAGTGGCAGTGGAGCATAGCACCGTGGAAGAAGAGCTTCCCTTGGACTATGACCAGCTCCAAGCTCATCCCCATCTCCATCCACAGAACCTCTTTCTCACCCATTCTAAGCTTCAGCCCCAGCTGCAGCCCCATCCACGACTCCAGAACCAGCAACTGTCCTGCCAGGCCCTGTTCAAGACCCTGGCTCATAGTCCTCTTCATTCCCAGCTTCCAGATTCACAATCTTCCTCAGCCACTCACCTACAAGCCCTCCCTCACTCACAGCTTCAAGCTCAGGCTCAAGCTCTCCCACATTTAGAATCCCAGGCAAAACTGAAAAACTGTTACACCAGTATGAGCTTATCCGCTTTCCCTGACTCCTCCTCCATCCCGAACCCCTCCTCTCCTTCTGCCTCTGACCCCTCTCCAGTGAAGAGCAACAGAACCAGCCTCTGTCTCCTTTCGTCAAAGAGCAGGAGGCCAGGGAGGCGCAGGGTGGCCTTCTCCTTCTCCCTTCCCAAGAGGAGTAGCTTAAAACTTGAGGCCTCTGCAGCTGTCTTCAGACAGGGAGGAGAGGAGGGAGGGAGGGAGCGCACAAGTAGAGGGATCGCTCTACCATTCATACAGCTCAGCATGCCAGCTCCCGCAGACCTCCCTGCCTCCCTCTCTCCCTCATCTTTTTCCTCGGTGTCTGCTTCTCCTTCTTTCCCAACCTCCTCCTCTCTCCTCCCTATCCTCTCCCAACCAGGTGACTTGGTCTCAAGAGGAGCAGGAAAAGAGGGAGAAGGACCAGAGTGGGAACTAGGGTGTGTCTTGGAGTTTGGATCTCGTTCAGCCAATGAAACAGGAGGAGGGAAAAGAGATGCAAGAGACAGAGGAGAAAGTCTCATAGAGCCTTCAGACTGTGAACTGCCCAGTGTGTTACTTTTCTCTGCTTTGCATGGTCCCGGAGAGATCGGGAAAGAGAAGGAGACAAGAGAAGAGGAGAGAATGGATAAGAGAAGGGAGGCTATTCAAACTTTTGCTGATGGTGTCAAGGACCCTGACCCACCCAGAGACCAATCTAGCAGTTCACTGGACAGATCTGGACCCGTATTTCGCCCTAGTCAGCCATTCTCCAGTGTAACTGGTAAAGATGGGGTAACATTGCTCCAGTGGCCAACAGAGATGTTGAGTTTCACCAAAACCCATCCTCATCTCTCCTTTT
Organism: Centroberyx gerrardi; assembly: GCF_048128805.1. Taxonomy (NCBI): domain Eukaryota; kingdom Metazoa; phylum Chordata; class Actinopteri; order Beryciformes; family Berycidae; genus Centroberyx; species Centroberyx gerrardi. The sequence goes on along the minus strand of NC_136006.1, from coordinate 24,600,091 downwards.
CCTGCAATCCACTATTCTTTGACTTCAGACAAGCAAAAGGTCGAGTTAATACTGAGGCAAAAGTTCAAACTGGAGGAGAAAGTGGCTCTGAATCAGGGTTATCTCAGTTACCAGAGGAGGCAAAGTTAACATTATCAAGGATACCTGACCCTCTCTGGCACTGTCAACTTCCTGAGCACAGCAATATTTATGTACAACACACTTTACATACAAACAATGAAACTGACACAACTCGCACACACACCTTCCCCCTACACACACGCAAAAATACAGAGACACGATGCTGTTCTCCCCCTCACATGCATAACCACACTAACATGGAGCTCTGCTCTCTGCAACATACACACACTTACTCCTTACACACAACACTGCAGCCAGACACGGAAAGCCACTTGCTCAATTCAGCAAAGAAGAAACGTGACAGACACTACAGAACAAGGAAACGCAGCATCATAGTTTCACATAACTACAAAAGCCACCGAAGGAGGAAGAGAAGGAGGAGAGCCACAAATATAGGAGAGAGTGAATGTTCTCAAACTAAACTTGTGACATCAGCTCTGCGAGAAATGGAGGGAGGGCAGGAGGAAAGAGAGGGAGAGAGGGCTGATGGTGGGGAGGGAGAGGATGGGCAAGGTGAAAAAAGAGTAAATGGAGGGGGTAAAAAGGTTAAAGCGAGAACAAACAGAGTGAAGGTGGAGGGAGGGGAAGAGCGAGACAAAGGCCAAAGCATGCTGAGAGAGAGACAGGGAACTGTGGCTCCAAATGGCTCAGCGGGTGGCTGCTATGTGGGTGGTGAGGGGTGTATGACTGGAGAGGGATGTGGGGGTGGTGAGGGGTGTATGACTGGAGAGGGATGTGTGGGTGGTGAGGGGTGTATGACTGGAGAGGGATGTGTGGGTGGTGAGGGGTGTATGACTGAAGAAGGATGTGTGGGTGGTGAGGGGTGTATGACTGGAGAGGGATGTGTGGGTGTTGAGGGGTGTATGACTGGAGAGGGATGTGTGGGTGTTGAGGGGTGTATGACTGGAGAGGGATGTGTGGGTGTTGAGGGGTGTGCATGGGGCAATGTGTGTATGGGTAAGGACCTTGACACACACACCGACACAGTGCAAAAGCAGGATATACCAATGCAACACATGCAAACCGCAGTTCAACACACATACATTCCAATGAAACAGACACACACTTTGAGTCAAAATGCCATGTCAGAAAAACAGGAGCATTCGGAGAGAGTCAGAAACACAGAAACACTCAGTCAAATAGACTGGCAGCCATGCAGCTCTAAGTGTTGTTATTATGCGGCTGTTCAGAATAAGATCAGACTAGGATCAGCTGACAGACAGGACACAGACAGAGTATGTACAGGAGAATTCAGTCAACGTGTTTCTCGAGGGTGTCTTAGAGGAAACAAGGGGCAAAGTGTATGTAGTCAAAGTGTGTCTAGTCAACACTGTCAACATGAGTCTGGTCAAAGTTTCTCTAAACAAGGTGTGTGCGATCAAAGTGTGCACAGTCAAGTTGCATTTCACAGCAACATCTGTAAGAGAAAATCAAAAGCTTCCACAGTGGAGGAAGTGGAAGAGGAGGAGAAGGAGGTTTCCCTATGGCAGTTTGAAGAAGCAGATGGAGATTCAGGTTGTCCCTCCATGGAAGGGAGGTCAGTATGTGCTGAGGAGGAGGAACAGGAGCTGAGGAGATGCATTAAGAAAGCTTGTACCTCCTCTCCAATACCAGAAACAAAGAATAGAGCACAATGCAGTAAACAGACTTCAAATAATACACACTCACTAACCAACACTTGCATGTCTGTCAGCACGACACTACTAAACACATACACATCTACTGCTGCAATGAAGACACATATGGCAACCAACACACACTTTCCGTACAACACACACACCTCTGTCAAACATAATCCACTCCATAAAGATGTATCTGCAACCAGTGCAAAGCTCAGGACACACACTGTAACCAACACAGATACTGCAACCAATACAAGCACATATACTTCTGTTAACAATACAATCAGCCAAGCCAGCTCCACCAATAGCATCGTACAATGCCTTGTGTTACAAATTAAGCCACTTTTAGATGGAAAACTGAATGTAGCCTCCCATTCGTCTCCCATTCTACCGTCCTCCCTCTCTCCTGTGCCTGTAGAACGACTAAAAGACACGGCAGCCAATATAACCCTCCTACCAAGCACACAAGCAAACAAGACTGATAATTCTAACTATTACCCCCTTGATCTTAGTCCTACTCCAACCCCTTACCATAACCCATCCCAAATTTCCCAAATTCACAACACACCACAAACCAAGGGCCCTAATCCCATTCCCAACCCTCCTACAACCCCTAGTCTTAACCCAGTAAATTTCCCAAGACTTAGTCTGGACCAAATTTCTGATGTTAACCCCAGAACCACAGAGATTCACAATCCACAGCCTAGTGAGAGACCTAACTCCATCCCTAACCCCACTGATTCTGATTCTAACAACATTCTAATGGCTAGCCTTAGACACGTTCAGATTTCTGATCTCAACTTGGCCAACATTTCTAGTCTCAGACCCCCCAGTACCTATCAAACTATTGCAAGCCTCAAACCTACTAGTCACCAACATGCTAGCCACAACCAAATTAGTAGACATCCAATCCCCTATCATACTACTAGCCACCACCAAGCTGCTGGTCCAGCCCTGATCTACTGTCATCCAACTAGCTCTGTAAACTCAATCTACAGAAATCTGAGCTCGGCTAGCCTGTTAACTAATGTTACTAATAGTGGCCCCTATTACACAGAGCTGAGTCCTGCTAGACAGACAGTTAATTTTACTAATCCTAGCTTCTATTACAACGACTGCCCGACTGACACCCAGACTGAGAAACCTTTATATCTGCTGCCCAGACACAGAGAGGCTGACAGACAGCTGTCCTCAGCCCATAGGAGGCTAGTCTTCCCTGTGGCTCCTTCCGCAGTGTCCCACCCTCTCCACCTATCAGGAGCCACCGTTCCCAGACCTGCCCCCTTCCATGTACCACAGAACTCAGTTACCATGCATCGCCACACCTTGGTTTTGGCTCCCCAGCCCCCCTTTTTCTCTGTCCTACTGACCCCTGACCAATGCTCTCCAACCCTTCCACCTGTTCCTCCTCCTAACTTCCCTTTCTTAGGCCCTTCTCTGCGCCCTTTGCCTTCACTGGCTATGACCCTCCAACCTCCCTTGTACCCCTCCCTCCTACCCTTGCCTACCATGTTCTGATGACACCACATCCTGTTCTGATGACTTAACTTTCTGTCATTTCCGTCATTTTCCAGCTGCTTCGATGTTGTGAGTCTGCTGCTTAGTTAGGTTAGGTTCTCTTAGGTTTGGTTAGTTTAACTCTCTCGTTGGCTGATTGCCTTAGCTAGGCTGTGGTGTAAATCAGGGTTTGCTCTTACAAATCTCTGTTAGGTCAATTTGTCTCCTGAGGAACAGTGCTTCGTAATCTATACGTCCGTAGCAAGAATGTATTCTTTCCTTGCTATACTGAAAACATCAAAATGTAAGTGGGAAATGCTATTCATTTGATAACATTAGATCATCCATTCTCTTTTTTTTCATAGTAGGTTGGATATGACAACCCGTTTATGCCAATCTTTCCAATTTAAATGTTAAAGAAAATCCATTCCCTGAATTGACTGAATTAAAAGTGAACTGAACCCATGCTTGGTATACATGAATAGGAGCACAAAGCACAATAATGATGTTGTATTCTTGTTCATCCTACTGTAGTTTTCAAATTATTTGAATCATTGTACAGTAATGGAAACATGGCACCCATACATGTGAATTAATTACAGCTATCCATCTATAAAAAAAGATGGAAATGTTTTTGTAACTCTTTAATAAATCTGATCTCTTAGGACAGATACCTAAGAGATCCAAAAGGGGATCAGATCTGTACTAGAGTACGAGAGTTAAAAACATTTTTTTTTTTTGTTCTAGTGTGAAACCAGTTGAAGTCATTGTTATGGAACAAACACATGGTTGAGTAAGGATGATGGCATTCTTATGTTTTATCATGTAATGTCCCAGTGTCGGTACTTGTCGATACACAGTGATTGTTACAGTAAACACTGAAGTTACTTTGTAACAGAATAATCTTAGTTATTCCCAGGTTATGACCAAATGCTCATAAAACATACTGATCAGTACACTTGTAAGTGTTGTGTATTTTCAAAACAATTCTTTGTTACTACATGATGTCATTACATAATGTCTTATTAGCGGCATATGATGCCACTATTGAGCAGTAACAATACAGTTAGCATACAGTATACCGCTATATGTAATTAATGCAGTACATAGTTATGTATTCTATATGCAGTATTAACATTCAGTTGTGGCCCCAGTAGTTAGTTTTATAGCATCAACTAAACCATTAACTTCTAAAAGTTGGATTTTATTTGTGCCACTGTCAGAATTCCCAGTGGAGACAGGTGTATTTAAGTCTTGTAGGGAATGGAAGGGAATTTAATGGGTTCTACCGTACTCTTTGCTTTCAGATGTGACATCTTTCATTTACAGCCATTTCTACAGGAATCATTTACTTCTGAGAACCCCTCTATAGAACTCTAAATGTTGTAAGCTACCCCAATCTATTATCTAGCCTTGCTGTAACCTACATCAATCTATTATCTTGCCTGGATCTATTATATAATAGAGTTCTGTTTTTATAGAATAATGTATTATTCATATTGATATTATTGCTTTGACAAAAATGTTTTTACTACAATTTTTCAATAGAATTGTGTTGAAGCCAAATGGAATAAAATAGTTATCCTCTAGAGTGATGAATCTTCCACTTCAGTCTACTTTGAGAGAGTGTGTGTGTCTTTGTTGTTGTTTTTGGGAGCAGTTAAAAGATAAAGTTACAAATTATATTTCACTGGTATGTAATGTAGAGTTATCAGTACTTTGAACATAGGCTGTTGTGGTAATCAGTAGTGATGCCCCTTTTGTTGTTTGTTTTTTCCCCCCAAAATTAGATTAAGGTTCCATATTGTCCAGAACCACACTGGGGGGACACACCACACGTGCTGATATCTACGTCCATCATTTTAGTTTTTATCCTTGAGAAGGAATAATCTATAAGTATATTGACCATAAGATTGTTATACACAATATGTTGTCATATGTTTTACGTTGGTTATCATGTTAAGCTAGATGCCATTCTTTGCACTTGGCATTAAGATAAATAAATACAGAAAAACTCATAATTACCCTCTATGCATTTGCTACATGTGCATTTAGAAATACTGTCAATAAGAGAAATTACATTTTGTACCCTTTTCTACAGTTTGACACTGCTACCATTAAAACACCTAAAGCCAATTTCTGTCTGAATTTTATTGGGAGAGAAGTTAGCTTGCTACCTCACCACATACTGAGGGCAGAAGAATTATCCCATATTACAGTTTTCTGACATGTTCTTTTTCCCTATCCTCAACAACAACAGAAGAGGTTATGAAATTGTTAGAGACATTGCCTGATGGATGGAATATGTTATGGAGATTGTAGCGTGTAGAGTCGCAATTATCAAATCTAGAATTAGTAAAGGCATGAAAATATGAAACTTTGATAAAGATATCAATTTACACTCGTAGGGGGCACCACCTTCGTAGATGAAGGACCTTTACTTATACTAATCAGTCATCAGTCTAAAGATCGTGAAATCTTTTCAATACAGGGATTACTTTACTCTGCAAGTAAGGAAACACATAACAACTTCTCTGTAATAAATGGGAATATTTATTTAACTATACAAGCATAACAAATTTAATGAGATAAGCAATATAAGGCACGTATATTGATCACCAGAATGAAGCACGGAAACTATAGACTAAAAATAGACATGAAATGCAATGAAACAAAATAAGAGTGAAAGGGAAATGATAATGAAATATGGGAATAAGAATTGGCAGCAGTAAATGGAGGTATGTATGGATCAATCAACCAGAGAAACGAGGCGGAAAGCTATGGGGCAAATAAACTATAAAAGCCTAACTTTTCCTGATCTATTTAAGTAATTTGAATCTAAGCTGTTGCATCAACTCTCAGCAGTAAAGACGTGGATAATCAGAGCCTACTTTGTTCAGTTGAGAAGTCCTGCCGGGTCGGGTTGTCTGGTCCAGCTGAGCTCGGAGAGACGGGCTCGGCTTGGCCGGTTACCTGGCAACGGCAGACGCTGGAACAGCTGGTCTCTGATGTGTTATCGTCACGTCGAGGCAAGCAGCGCTACCGGCTTTTCACAGCTGTAGACAACAGGCCTCTCTGGATGTGGAACACTGCGGCGACGTTGCATCAGTGTTTGACTGCTGGTCTTGGAAGAGTTGACGTTTCTAGCTCTTCTAACTGTTATAAAACTAAATTATCTCATTCCTAAATAGCTTCGAAAATGATCTTCGCTTGGCCGAGCGTTGATAACTTCTTAACTATTAGACGCGAGGTTCAAACTTCTTGTACGCGATTCTTAAGTTCATCTGGAGAAGACGTCTCTAACTCCAGGTTCAAACTCTAAGTTTCAGCTAAGGTCGAATTGTAGCTAAATTGTTGGTCTTGGCTTCAGCAGGTTTCTTGGTGAGGGCGGAATGTTGAACTGTCTGAAAACCCAGATAAGAACATTTTATAGCTCTTTGAATTCTCAGGCGTGGTTTGCCATGCAAATCACGCTTCGCGCTCTTTTTCTGTTTACTAATTAATTTCTTTGTTGAGAAGATTTCACCCCGAACCGAGAGGGAGGGGGGAAAGGAATGCAAGAGGAATCATTCCTCTAGTCTATTTTATTTTGGGATCTCTTACTAAGTGATCTTAATAAAGATTCCTTTTAAAAATATGTCGGTATTTTACATCTCCACCAATTACTGTTGTCAATTGATCGAAATAATAAAAACCTGTCAACTTACATTCAAACTTACATAGCTAGCACATCAATATAAGGACATCAAATAAACCTTCCTGGTACAATCTGTGGCTATAAAGTCTTTATCAAGTTAACTCGTATATGTGACTTGTGTCTCTAACTGTGTGATCAATATGAGAAAAACAATTTAAACATTTAAGACATTTGGACGCACTGACATTTTATACGGACATGTCGTTGCTATAAATGACCACAAGGTGGCAGTGTAGGACCATGAAAATAGGAGAGTGTCTCGGATGAATATCTGATACACTTCAATCATTTAACGCATCATGGTCTGTGCATGTAACTTTAGCTATTGAACATCTTCAACATATATATGGGCCTATAGTCAACACATCTAGTATACTTCAAACTACAAAATAGATCCATTAAAGACATTGGGAAAATATAGTTGAAAGTAGGTTTTAAAGGAATGTGGAAAGGGAAGAGATTTATGACTGTCCTGATTTAGAGAGGGGGTAGTGATGAGACTCAGGATAGTGTCAACAGCAGTCATTGGTTCCTTCGTATTGACACGGTGTGTATTCCCGTTCTCACCCAATGGTGACTGTCCCTTCTGATTAACCAGAACAGTCTGGTACTCCAAATGAGGAAAGGAGGGTGATTCCCTATATTCAGATGTGTGAGAAGTATGGATGTGTGATTGTATAGTTCATTAGTATTCCTGAGTTCCTGAGTCCTTCTCCTCCTGATGGCTGAAAGATAAAGGTCGTTAATTGTGGAATGTGTGAGTTTCAAAGCTCTTCGCCGGGTTGGTATCCTGTCGTTAATTTCCTGAGCTGTCCTGTGGAGACATCTCTGGCTGGCATAGACTCAACTCCTTGAGCCATGGACTGTGTCCATTCGACACCTTTATGGCCACTTGTTGTGATAGGCCATTTGGTGTTGATTCAAGAAGACAACAGAAAGGTTGTGGGCTTTCTGCAAATGTCTCCCTGGTATCGCTACAAGATACACAGCTCCTTAAACTGCTGCTCCATTGAGGTAATTATATAATTGGTCACTTGAATTGGGGCAGTTTCCTAAGATGTGGAAGCAAGCTAAGCTATGTCCTATTCCTAAAGAGAGCAAACAAACCTCACCAGATACCAGTAGACCCATTAGTCTCCTCCCCACACTCACTAAAAGCATAATTAGTAAACATTTATGGTAGTCGAAATGAGAATGAGAACCACTGGCCTAAACATGATTTATATATAAGTATATATATTTATATATGACATCAAACTGAGGATGACATGTCGAATTCTGAGAGCCAAGTAATGATAACTTAACAATAACAGAGGTTGGCTCTCATAGCCAACCTCTGACAGTCATGCATTAATGTTTTCCATTTTGTTGATAATTGATCCACTTAATGTCATCCCTGTTTAAGAGTGAGAGGCAGGCAGTTTATTTCCACCATCAGATCAAACGCCCTGAGCTAAATGGGAATGATGAGGCAGTAATTGGTGTTGGAAGCAGACATTATCTGGTGTAATACTGCAGCATTATCAGGGCTGTAAAAGGTTAAATGGTTCCACTCAGCTTTTTAATTGATTAGGAAGATGAACTTCATGGGAGGTTAAGGTTAGAGAAAGAGAGACATGTACACAGAGAGAGAGAGAGAGTAGCAATGAAGCTGAATGGATCGGGAGAGATATGGACGGACAGAAGAATAGAGCTGGGGAGAGACAAAGGAGTGGACAGAGATGCACAGAATAATTAATTAGAGGCATAAACTGAGGGTGATGGTGAGAGATGGACAAATAGAGGAATCCAAAAATGGTTACACAGATGACGCAGGACAGGGCCGTGCCCATTGATTTAGAGGCACAGGGGCTTAAAGGGATATTTCACTTTGGTAGTTTTCAGCAGCATTCCCATGTAAATGCAAGTGTCATACCAGCTACATCAGTGCCAATGCTGTCGTCAGGGTTAGGGTTCATTGCCACTAGGGTCCTAATTCACTGACACTCATTTTCGGGGCCTCGTGTAAAATAATACTTATGAAGTATAAACTAACTACGGTAGTAAACATTTAAATGGAATAGACAATTTCTAAAAAAAAAAAAAGCGAGAGGCAAGAGCCTTCGGTGCTCCGTCTCAAATCGTTGAGTCAGACCCTGAATATCCTTCAATCTCTTGGATCGAGGGCTCTTGGTGGTGCAACTGCGGTAATTATTTACCACTGCCATCTGACAGACAACTGCATGCTGGTAGCGGAGAGGCTCAGCGAGATGGAGGCAGCTGTATATGAGTGCATCTGTTTTATCATGCACCATGAGTTCATGCCTCACCTTCATCGAACAGTGCTTGACACTTTTTTTTAAGATGCCAAAAATGTATTGGAAGAGGAATGCAAGACCTGCTGGATCTAATGGTGAACTGAGTAATGAGTGAGTAGTGCAATCTGCATTTGTCAGATTACACTGTGCAAAAAGACTAGATAAGTGTATTTCCGTCTGGTACCACAACTAGTAACTGGTACCACACATACTCATACTTTATTATTTGCCTGTGCAGTCCATCTGTATCACCTACTGAATGTTGATTTTCACCATAAAAGATTGAATGTAGCAACTTCAGCTACTGTATTTGCCCTACTGATTAAACAAAGAACAATATAACCTCCAATCACTTTCTACTAGACTTTGAAAACTTAGTATGAGCACAAAAATTAGAGCATAGAGTCTATATATAAAGATCAACACTGCTATTCAGATGCAAACTGAAAAAGTCTCTCTTTTTAGTCGATACAGACTGGTGGCCTACAGGATGTTCGTAGAGTGGATCCTGAAAGGAGAGAGGCTTGGAAAAGGAGAAAGAAGAGTCCTTCTTTCCTGCGTCATTATAGCTATCCACAACAAGTTCAGTCCTCTCTTGGCATCTATGTTGGTTTCAAGGAGGTGGAAGAAGCTCAAGCCCCATCTAGCATTTGATACACGAAGAAGGTCATCAATTATCAAATTCTATTGGTAGTAGCTTTAAAGAGCACTGGGTTTGTTTTGTTTAAAATAGATTCAACGTGAAAACCAACTGCCGTGTTCCTGCTCATCTCCCCTCTATGTTGCAGCCTTAAACCATAAATGTCACTGGACTGTTCTATATGGCCAAATCATTTTCTGTATCTGTTTCCCTAGAGCTGGATTAAAGAAAGAGACTGCTACTATTGCTCCCACAGATAGACCTGCTAACTGCCCTCTCCTATGGAGCTACCGTATTTCCTCTAATAGTGGCCTGTAGTCAATTTAAAGCCGGGTCTCCGATAATGGCCGGGGCCGTCGTCGACACGAACAAATAAAGGCCGGTCTCAAATACAGGCCGGGGGAAAAAACAAAGGAAACAAGACTAGGTCAAAACCTAGTATATGACTGCACCGTGTCCGTCTCCTCTCTCCGCCGCTGCCTCTCCACCGCGCCCACGGCCCGCATTGATCCTCCCGATCCAAGCCCCGGACCCCCGCCGAAATCTCGGCCGGATCACCGGGAACACATCGGCGCCCAGGTTCAGTTAGCTTCAGTTAGCTTTAGCTTACATGCAAACAACGGTGGATACCGGTAAACTCCTGGTGCCTGTTTGTAACTGTAGTTTGTAGTAACGTACAAGTGCCACAAGATGGCTCGGCCGGCGGAAGTCTCTGGAGCATGCCGTCGTCGATTACCGTAATTATCGTAATGCATTGCAGTAACAAAAAAACGTCTACCTAACGTACCCCAACAGAAGCAGATCAGAAAACAAGGAGGCTTCGTACTAAAATATGAGCAAATATACTTATCAAACAGAGGGAATTAGAAATAAAGGCCTGTCTCTAATATAAGCCTGCTTCCAATAAAGGCCTGGTACCCTCTGCAGTCGAAGTAAATAAAGGCCCGGGCCAATATTAGAGGAAATACGGTATGTCTAGTGTTGGATGGTGTGTGTGTGTGTGTGTGTGTGTGTGGGTTTATGTATGTGCTTATGCCTCCATCCTTGTGAGGAGTAAATGTACTCGCAAGGATAGAAAGATGAGAAAATTCCTCCAAAGTGAGGACATTTTGATGGTCTCTGTGTCTCTTTCATCACACACACAGCTTCACAGTGTGTTAAACCCACAAAGCTCTTTTCTCCCTCCTGTCTAATTCACTCAGTTCCCCTAGAACAGATAAAACGGCTTCAACCAAAAGGATTATTGCCCAGTGTGTTTTCGTGCAGACTGTATCAAATGGGATTATTTCTAATATGTTTCCAGGAAGTTTATCTTAATGATAGTTGACAGCAATCACCTGTAATTTTTCCTTGTGTTCACAGAGTATCAAAATATAATGTATTCAAATGCTCTTTTGTTCCTTCATGTTTTGAAATTAAATGTATTTCTTCCCTTTGTGGTTGAGAGAGTCCGTTTATTTTAGTTGGGTACCATTATCTTCTCCTTCCCGGGCAGTTAAAACAAAAAGTGTGCATGTGTAGTGTTTCTTATCCGAAATCCTGATACAAATCAGTTCAGCTTCTCTGTAAAATGGATTGCAGTCGACCACGCTGGTTCCAAATGTTCCCTCTATGGAGTTTCTCACTGGGACAGGCTCGCCATTAAGTCCAAGCATGGGGTGAACCCAAGCCACATTCAGAATCAAACAATCTGCACGTACAGTACAGAACAAACAATCTATTACGATGATCCTTTCTTTCCATTTTCACACAAGATCTCATTACCCTCTATTTTCCTTAATTAAATCAGTAACAACACTAAACCATGAACCATAACTGTACATAGTATTAGAGCATGTGTTCCCAAAAAACCTGTTTTGCAACATATTATCTGAAATATACTAGGGCAAACAAAATTATAATTTTACATCTCGTTTCCCTTTTAAACAAAATTTACTTAATCCATGAATTATGAATTTTATATCACACATTACATTTTTTATATATCATTACCCTTTTATCAAATGTAATTTTAGCTTAACATACAATGGATTCAGCTCAGATATTTGCCATCATCAATTTAGCTGGGTGATCTTCTATAGTGTGAATAATTACTTTTGTGCAATGCACCTTTAAGCATTAAACAATGGATTAAGATAGCCGCTCAGTAATATAAAATAAAACGTTACAAAATGCACCACCACAAGAAATAAACATCTCACAACACTCTCATACTACCCTGATTGTTTTTTTTTTTTTAAAGTATGTGATTTCAACAAAAGATAAATTGTGTTAAAGTATCTTCATCTCATAAGCAAGTTGACCAGGTGAAGTCTCTGTCTCTAATGGACAATTGTGTTGCACTAGTCCCTCTAGTGGTCATCACATGGAATGACGCACTTTGAGTTAACCCTTAAGTAACTGAACATTTTATGTGGGTTATACAATATTTCTAAACATTTTTCAAATACAGTACATTATTTAAGACAGGTTATTTGACATGTTCAGTCCATCACTCAAACACCAAATGTGGTCTCTTACCCCAGTATCCAGGCTGATGAAAACATGTGCTATTATCCTGTGGTTCTCCCCATAGGGCCCATTTTATTCTTCAAGAAGTGGCAGAAACCGAGAGAGAGAGAGAGAGAGAGAGAGAGAGAGAGAGAGAGAGAGAAAGAGAGAGAGAAAGAGAGAGAGAGAGAGAGAGAGAGAGAGAGAGAGAGAGAGAGAGAGAGAGAGAGAGAGAGAGAGAGAGATATGCCCTGCATATAAGACAGAGCCTGAGAAATGCACATCATATGATGACAAAATAATAGACATATGAATTCATGTTGGCTCATTGAGTGCCAATGCAGGAGGAGGCTGGGGAGGTGGAGGGAGTTAAAGCACTGTGGGAGTAGGCAGCAATGCGATGCAGTAGAATAAGCGTAGGTTGAGTGAGTGCTAGACCTGTTTATATGCTGCCTAGTTAACAGAGTTAGGTCGTGGTGGTATGTCATTGGTGGACATGTAGAACACCTGACGCATGACTACTGTGCCCTGCCTGAACTACTGCGAAGCTCCATAAATTACAGGTAGGCCTATAACATGAAATGCAATATGAAATTTAACAACATTGAAGTATCAAATTGGCCCCTAGTGAAGTAGTTTCTTTGTTTAGCAAGATAGTTGCCATTAACATTTTCCAGAAACTATGAAAAAAAATATATTTATGCACGATAAAAAAGCACACAGGCTATTAATATTTCTGGATAATGCCACTTGATATGCACAAGTGGCATAATACCTATAATGCCTATAAATACCTATAAATGCCCTTCAGACTTCACTTAGTTTCAATAAAATTTAAGGTAAAACTTTCTCATTGGTGTGTGTTCTATTCCTTTAATTTTATTTACATGGCATTTAAATTACAAAATAAACGTGAGCAGATGGTGCTCAGTTTTATGTAGGCTACAATTTACTGTAGCACAACAACTGTAGCGTCAAATTGTGATGGATAAATAAAAAATAGAACTTTTCTTTTGGATTTGACTTATGTTCATAGTGTAGAGACCACCAGGGCATAATCCCAGAAAAAATGTTGCGTTTCAGTTGGGTCAACAACCAGGTTAACACCAGTTAACCTGGACTTGAAGCTAAACCTAAAAACTAGCCTGCCTGTGACCAGTCTGGAAGGAGAAGTTTCCATGGTAACTTAGCTCAGGCTTATGCTTTGTGGAACTGAATTTCTTGAAAATAAATCTGAAATAAACCTGGTTTAACTGGTAATCGTAATTTGTGGAATACCCCCTGGTCTTTATGGGATCCTGCACTAGGTGCATCCTGCACCTGACGCTGGTGTTTTTTAATGCATTTCTTACCGTCAACAAATCCTATGAAAATAACAAAATCAACAATGAGTTTGTTCTACTCCCATCACTTTCCGACTTGCCACGTACCCTTTTTAGCCTTCAAACCGGAAGTCATTGGCTCCAATTGTAAGCTAAAAACCTCCAAATACAGCTCTCAAAGACATAGTTTCAATTTTAAAAATCGTTAACTGTTACCATGAAAAGTCAGGCTGTTGCAGTTATTACCAAATCAAATTCAAATGGTAACAAATTCTTCATTACGACAGGGACTATTTCCGGTGCTACGGAACTACTTTCCTGAGATGGAAAACGTGTTTACAGTCGGCTTATTGAGTTGTTAGAGGAAAAAGTCGGCCGGCCCGGTGCATCGCAATGATGAAATGGAGCAACAGTATGGCTCTTTGACGTGTTTTTAATAGGTTTTTTAATACAATGGAGTTCTATGGCTACTGAGACATGGCTTTATTGGGCATCGGCTACATGGACGAGATTTGTTAGCAAAACAAATTCATTGCTGATTTTGACTGAAGGATTGTTGACAGTAAGAAATGCATTAAAAAAGTGTTGTAAGGTTTGAACCATTTGTGACGCGTTCTATCATTTTCAGTCGGAAGTCGCAATGGTGCATTTGTGGATAAACGTGATTTTATGAGAAAAGATTGATTTTTGGCTGTTTTGGGGTTTCATCAGATTTTAATAAAATAAAGCCTTGGCTTTCATTCTGTGTAAAGAATATTGTGAAATTCAAACGCTAAATATAGTTTTGAAGCTCATATAGGTAGGGTGACAAGCAGAACTACTAGCTTAGTTTGTCAGCAAAGCTCGCATTCCTCATGTTGCCAGGTTTGCGGTTTTTAATGTACTTGGAAATGTTATAAATGCTGTAGGACTTAAAACGCTGTTTATAAAGTTTGTCAGGGTTGTATTGTGGAGTTTTGTTATTGGTTTGTTATTTTGGACTAGTTTCGTTGATCATTGGGCTGTTTATGGGTTGGGTTTAATTGGCACTGGGAGGGTTTTGTCGCTAAGAACCTGGCAACACTTCTCCCCGTCCCTCTCTCTCCTTACTATGTGTCCCTTAAAATTATGAATGAACATCTGCATACTAACAGGTTGACCATCGTTCACTTTATTGTCTAATCAAAATTATTGTTTCATCCACGGGAAAACGTAGTTGTCAGGCATCTCAGCCTCTTATGTTATGTTTGAATGGTTTCTTTATTTGAATAAATGTCTCAGAATTGACTTTTTCTCAAAAACATAGTTTGGAAACAGTCAAGACATCTAGGGGTGCATCTCACTCAATCTTTGGAGTACAAAGATAATTTTGATATCACCAGAAAGCTTAAATTCTCCTCTTTCCAACAGTGTATTAAACTCAAAATGGTTTGAGGGGTCAATGTGACTGGAAATGATAGAGCAGGTCACATTTGTTTGACTGAAACATGCTTGTTGGTGCCTTTTGTTAGCGGTATGTTTGCTGGTATGTTGATTTCTTTACAGGTTGATATGTTTGATTAGCTCTTGTTTGTTTGTAGCATGCTAGCTGACGTTGTTAGAACATGGGGGTTGTCTGTGGCATGCTAGCTGATACTTTGGGTGCGTTCCATTTGGTAACGATTTCCCCTCGTCTCCTTGCCTCGCGGAGAGGAAGCGAGTGAACACTCCACATTGAAGTGACGTTTGAACAGTGGCGGCCAGTAATCAGCTGACTAAGTGGGGCAGGACTATATGGCTCTCATTGATTGACAAAACATAAACGTTAATACAAATTACTACTACGTTTTAGTCTAAATTATAAGTTCACTCTTAATTTGATATAGTTAAATTCATTCAAAGTCATATTTCCTAATTGGCAATTTGTTATTATAGGAAGACTCTATGATTTAAATAAATTATGGAGGCAATAAAATGAATGGAAGCACATATCCACAGGTGAGAGTGGGCTGCCACCAAACCAACAAGCAATCTAACCAAGGGCTGCAGACAGTGTATACTTAAAAAAAAACAAAAAAAAAAACAGTCAACAACCTGTCACCTTGACCATCAGCAGAGGAACGGAAACAAAATGCTGCGTTGCGAATGGAGCAGCCACACAGCCATGATTAGTAACAGGATGTAAACCAACATGATCTCACACAAATACGTGAAATGAACACATACTCTAAAAAGGCGATTTACGTGCTGTGGACACGTATTATGGCAAAATAACATTTCTCCACCACGAATTGAATTACGTTCCCCCACAACAAATTGAAATACGTTCCTCTGCCACGAATTGAACTACGTCCCAAAGGTTGGTTAGGGTTAAGTTTAGACAAGTAAAACAAGTTTGGTTATGGTTAGGGTTAGGGTTATGGTTCAATTTTGGCAAGTAAAACAACTTGGTTAAGGTTTGGGTTAAGGTTATGGTTAGGCAACTAAAACAGGATGGTTAAGGTTAGAGAAATAGTTTGGTCATGGTTAAATAAGAAAAATGTTCGTTAAAAATTTAAATGTGACTTACGGTTGAAATGTCCTTTCAAAGTGTAATAGCACATATTCAGAACATAATATTTTACTTACAAGAGCAGGACATTTTATTGACATTTTAAACATAATTTAACAGCCAAAATCCGAAAATCCTAAAAAAAAAAATATAGCCTACATATTTTTTGCCTGTCAATCAACCGGGGTGCCACCCATTGCACTCCACTGGGCCGGCCGCCAGCAATGAACCAAAGATTTGTATTATTGCCCTAAATGCAATAACATAATGTGCAAAATACACAATTGCTGTTAATGAGGTTTAGTAAAAATTGATTCTCCCTGAAGAGAAATTCAATGGCAACACACAAACACAATTCATAAGAAAGATTAATACAGAGACCGATCAATGGTACTTACGACTGTGGATTTTATCTGTCATTTTTTCTACACATTTCTGTGTACTGTTTCTGTTTCAGTCATTATTTCCGCATGGAGGATACACCCGAGTATCCTCTGACTACGCCTCATTGGAGAACGGAGGCGAGGAGACATGAAGGATCCTTCATGTGTCTTTTAACCAATTGGAACATCCTTAATGATGGTGGCTCATTTTTAGATGCCAGGTCAGCGAGGAGACGAGGCCACGAGGATGGAGGAGAGGACACATTTTGGCCAAATGGAACACACCGCTACAGTTTGCAGGTAGCTTTGCTCTGGCTGTTAAAGGAATAGTTCACCCAAAAATGAAAATTCTGTCATTATCTACTCACCCTCATGCCAGTTGAAACACAGGTGAAGTTTGTCCATATAACACACAGGGAGGTTGCCAGCACAACTCTGTAGCAGCCTTCTCCAAAACAACTGAAGTCTGTGGGGATAGATCTTGAGAGTTCCGAAAAGAGCAAAAAAGAACAAAAATATCCATGGAGTTACTCCATACCGTTCTTGCAGCATAATAAGTCTCCTGAAGCCAAACAATGGCACAGTGAGTGGAAAAGATTGATATTTACACCATTATTCAGCGCAAATGTTCACTACAGCCATTGCTTTCGAAAAACAGTTGCACGTGCACACACCTAGACCTGGCACGTTCATGTGAATCTCCCTGATTTCCTGTTTACACTCCCAGGGCTATGTCACACAAACTGAAATAGCTCTGCTGAAAGTGCCTCATTGGGATCTAACGTTACATGTTACCTAGCTGTTGTATTCCCTCCATGTAGTCTGGCTGAGTAGTAGCCCCGTTGGGACTGACACCACACTTCATGGATGTCAGTTAGGGTTGCCACCTTCAATGTGGAAAAATAAGGGACACCTTGCCAGCAGCCCCATGCCCGGGGGACACAAATCAAGCGGAGGGTCTGGGGGTCCTCCCCCATGAGATTTTGAGTGTCAGACACTTGATTTCCTGCATTCTGGTGAATTTTTATGCACCAATTTGTGCTTTTTATGCATCAATTTCAAAGTCCTCTGCTACTCTCAACATGAATGTAAAGGAAATAAAGAGTCAATAAGAGTAAAGCACAGTTGCATCAATTATATTAAGGATTAAAACATCAGATCATAGACATGGGCAAAATGTTTGGTCTGTCAAAATACACTATTTGGTATATTTGGAAGAAGCAAGAACCCGTTGATAGCAAATGACCTGGTAGACCACAGAGACCACTATGGTGGATGACTGAACAATACATTTATTTGTGAAAATAAATGAACAATACATTTATTTGTGAGAATAAATTAACAATCTTTTTTTACTGTCAAACTGATCAGAACAACTCTCCTGGATGTAGGCATTGAAATAAAGATCAACCTATTCCAGAGTGAGGGAGATGTGGAGAAACAAAATAATTACTAAAACTTAAAAATTAAAAACTGTACAGTTTGCCTTGTACTCGTTTCCACTGACAGGACTGACCCACTCGTGCACCGTCTGCCACTCAGTTCTGTATTTGGACAGCCTCTTTCTTTTTATGGGCGGACTTGAGCTGGAGGTAACGTTATTCACCGACATTTTTAAAAACCGCGCGTCTGAGTCTCCGTAACCAGGGCAACGATGACGTTGAGTGACAGTGACAGACAACTTGCCTGTCATTCTGATTTAATACTTCTCCGCTATGTCTCGTGAAACTCTTTTGGATTTATTATTTCTCATGTCATTCCAAGAATGTGAAAACGTAGTGTATGCATTGGAGTAGGGTGTGCACAAAAATACGGGACAAATTGCGTCCCGTATTGATTCAGTAAGGGACAGTGCATTTTATTTTTCAATACGGGACGATCCCGTATTATACGGGACGGGTGGCAATGCTAATGTCAGTCCCGAGTCCTTACCTCCAAATCCTTGCTGGCAGCACTTTGTCATCCGTTAGGCAAGGTTTCAAGACCGAATTTTGCCATTCTGACAAGCTTTTTGACGTCTTTGAACACTTTTCTGTTACACGAGTAAAACATATTGTTTGAAAGCATTTGCAATAAAGTGTAAAATCTCACCTTTGTGTGGCTTGTCCAAGTTGTTTTCATTCGGGTGTCATGGCTGCCACTCTTCTTCTATGCTCTTCCTTGTGTGGCGAGCTGGAAAACCTTGCTGCCCCCTTTGGCCAATATCCTGCTGGAAAAAAACACACACGTTGCATCTGCGGTTCCAGCGACCAAAGGGGGCAGCAAAGAGGTTTTCCAGCTCGCCGCAAGGGGCTGTAACACCCTTTTTCATCTTTCTAGGCAGCAGAGGGCGCTGCTCCCTCTCCGGGGGAGACAGGGGGCCTCGAACAACAGTGCTGGCCAGCGGCAGTGCAGTCACTTTTGCAGAGGAAGTACAAGGACGACATCACGTCCCGTGTGCCAGCAACAGCTGGCTTTCCCTTGGGGAGGCTGCAAACTTATCCTCCACCCTGTGTGCTAGAGAGTCAGTATTTTCCCAGCAGCCTTTGATTCCTAACAACTTCCTGATTGAGAGAGTGTGCTCCCTGTTTGTCTCGTGTGTGCGTGTAGTGTGTTTGTTGAATCCCGTGTGTGTCTTTGTCTTCCCCCGGCAGCTTTGGCTGTTCGGGGGTATTTCCCCTTGACGGTTTTACAGACGGACATCATGGATAATCGACCAGGAATGAATAACCCGACCACGAGACCAGAAGGCGTTTTTGATTCGGCGAAGGAGAGGACAGACGACACGGCTAATCGACCTGGAACAAGCAAAATGACTACGAGCATGAACACCGTTTTGGATTTAATGAAAGAGAGGACAGACAACACGGCAAATCGACCAGGAACGGAAAAGGCCACAAGAAATAAGATCGTGAGTGATGACTCGATAGCAGAAAAAATATTGGATAAAACCCTGAATCTCAATGTGGAAATTGTAGGGGAAGACAAAATAACGATGATGGAACTGCTTAATGCAGTGAAGGAAACATGTGGAAAGGTAATCGGCTGCCGTTTCAAGGGACAAAATAAATATGAACTAACAATGAGCAACCCAAAGGGGAAAGAAAGACTGTTAGATGGTTTCAAAATCAAGAGATCTAAAATTATGGCAAGGGAAGTTGCAAGAGACGAGATGGTAGTCTCGTTTCTTAACTTGCCTACATATATTTCGGACGAGGACATTATGGCGAAGCTAAGAGTGTGGGGAGTGAAGGCGATTTCGCCTATCAAAAGGCGGAGATGGGCGGGCACGGACATTTTCGACGGCACAAGATTCTGCCGGGTCAAGTTTAACGAGACTGTGCAATCTCTGCCTTACTCAACAAAGTTTGAGACTCTGGAAGGGACTGAGTACTTCAGGGTTATACATGATAACCAAGTAAAAGTGTGCAGGCTGTGCATTCAGCCGGGGCACATTTTAAGAGAGTGCCCGGACTTCAAGTGCCATAAATGTAACCAACCGGGGCACTACGCGAGGGAGTGTCAAGAAGAAATGACGATCTGCGCGGGATGTGAGAAGAGAAGAGAGAAATGTGAGTGTCAGCAGCGGAACGAACAGGACGACACCTGCGACGGTACAGATCTTGAGGAGGAGGAGGGAGGTAGCAGTGACACTTCATTAGGCTGCGCCCAAAAGCAAGGCTCAGAGGCTGAGCAGAGCGAGATGGAGGAGGACAACATCGGCAGCAGTCTGGACAGTGTACCCCTTGGGTCGAGTGTGACCATGAGGGGAAATCCCGTGCCTGGTCTCTCGGAAGGAAACTTCCGAGTGCCGGCAGCTCCTGGAGCTAGGGGGAGTACTTCGAGGGGGAAACTGTCCAGGCTGAGCAGCAGAAACCAGAACCGGGACGGGAGCCTGAGCCGGAACCAGAACCAGAACCAGAACCAGAACCAGATGGATGGCCAAAGCAGAAGGAACCAGAGCCAGGTCCGGACCCGGGGCGGGAGTCAGAGTGGAGGTCGGAGTGCGGCCAGTGTGGCTGTGAACCCGATCCTGTCACGAGAGAAGGGTCGTGAGGAGCGGCAGAAGGAAGCAGATGAGGGAGCGGAGACTGACATGGACGATCAGATCCAGTCGATGGTTCCAGAGAGTGTGACAGAGAGCATAAGCTCTAGGTCGCACTCTGAGGCAGAGGAGATGGACTTTAAGGAGGTGGCGGCCGGGAGAAAGAGATTGGGAAAATGGAAAGAAACTAGAAGAGAGGTAAGGGGGAGAAAAGAACAATTATGATTAATTTCCCCTTAGTAATTGCTATGTTGTTTCTTGCTTCAATTAATGTAAATGGAGTAAGAGTAATTGAAAAATTTGAAAAAATAATCGAACTGTGCAAGGCGGACATTATATGTCTGCAGGAAACACACTGGGACGATGAAAAGGCACGGGAGTGCAGGAAAAAGTGGAGTGGACACTTTTTTATGAACAATGGGGGGGATAAATCTTGTGGAGTGGCAGTTTTGATTACGAGTAAATGTGTGAGTGACGTAAAGTTAATCTATAGTGATTTAAAAGGTAGGATGTTATTAATAGAGTTCAAATATGAAGGAGTGATGTATAGTTTGTTAAATATTTATGCTCCTAACAAGGAGATGGAAAGGAAGGTTTTTTTCAAAAATGTGGGGGAAAAGGTCGGAGAGAATTGTGTTGTGGTAGGAGACTTTAACGTGCGGTGCAGTAGATTAGACGTGTCAGACACAACAACTTTTAAAGCTGACATGTCTAGAGCTACGCTCTTAGAAATAATGAATAGTAAAGATTTGTGTGATGTATGGAGAACTAAAAATCCAATCAGGAGAGATTATTCAAGAGTGCAGGTGGTTTTGGGTGTTGTAAAACAAAGTAGGATTGATTTATGTCTAACTAAAACTGCACTGATAAATAAGGTAAATAATATCGGGTATAAACTCACTGCTCTGAGTGATCACGCCATCCTAAGTTTTGCCTTAGGTGACATGGCAGAGGGTAAAAGTGGTGGGCTTTGGTGTCTGAATTCTAGTCTCTTAAAAAGAGAAGAATATAGGAAAATGATCACAAATCTAGTTCAGTCTGAAGTCTCAAAAGCCTCTTATAGAGAGAATATAATTGATTGGTGGGAAGATGTAAAAGCTGTTACTAAGTTCAAAACGATTAGATATGCAAAGAATTTAAATTATAAAACAAGACAAAGAGAGAGGGAAATTAGAATGAAAATAATAAAGATAAATGCGGATGGCAATCCAGATACAGAGAGGCTGATGAGACTTCAGACTGAACTAGCTGAAATGGACTTGCAAAGATGTGTAGGTGCGATTGTGAGGACCAGAGCACAATACGCGGTAGAGGGGGAGAAGAGCAATGCTTTTTTTCTGGGTTTAGAGAAGGTTAAACAAAGCAAGTGTTTCATTAAGAAATTACAGGATAAGAATGGAGTGTGTACAACTGATTTAGTAGATATAGCTAACACTGTGCAAGATTATTATGCTGACCTGTTCAGCAAAGGAGAGGTTAACGAAGGAGCGGTGGAGGAGGTTCTTAGTAAAATAGGTGCCACGATCACGGAGGCCGAAAGAGCAGTATGTGACCAAGATATAGTATTGTCGGATATTAAAAATGCAATTGAAAAAATGAAAACGAACAAAAGTCCTGGTATGGATGGTCTCTCAAGCGATTTTTACAAAGTCTTTCTAGATCTGCTGGCACCGATTTTACTAGATCTCTTTCGAGCTATGGAAACAGCTCAAAAAGTTCCTGAGTCAATGGCGATGAGTGTGATAACGATGGTATTTAAACAGAAAGGGAGTGAAGAATGTCTAGGGAATTATAGGCCTATAAGCCTACTAAATACAGATTATAAAATATTAATGAAGGTTTTTGCGAATAGAATAAAGGATGTGTTGGTTTCGATTGTCGAGCCAACGCAGGCCTATAGTGTACCGGGGAGAGAGGTAAGTGATTCAGTTAATACGGTAAGGGACATAGTTGATTTTATGAAGAAAGATGATCAGGGAGGGATTGTATTAAGCTTAGATTTCAACAAGGCTTTTGACAGGGTAGAGCATAGTTTTTTGTTCAAAGTATTAGAAAAGGTAGGTTTTGGTAACAGGTTGATTTCGTGGATAAAATTATTGTACAGGAATGCAAAAAGTATGGTTAAAGTGAACGGTTTGCTGACTGATCCTTTTACGCTGGAGAGGTCGGTGAGGCAAGGTTGCCCTCTATCCTCGATATTGTTTTCAATAGTGGTTGAGCCTTTAGCGCTCCTATTAAAGAAAGATAAATTGATAAACAAAATAGAGTTGCCTGGAGGTTTGAATAGTGTTGTCCAGCAGTTTGCGGATGACACAACCATAACGGTAAGGGATATGGAGAGTATTAATAGAGTTATAGAACTAGTAGAGTTATATGGGAGAGCCTCAGGTGCCAAAATAAATATGGAGAAGTCAGAGATCATGTTTATTAATATTAGTATGCCGGAGAAGAATGAAATCCAGTTCAAAATAAAAGAGGATTATATAAAAATATTAGGAATATATATAGGAATAGACAGCGTAAAAGCAAGAGATACTTTGTGGTCAGAAGTAATAAACAGAATGCAGAAATGTCTAAACTTATGGAAACTTAGGGATTTAAAACTGAAGGGGAAGGTAATAGTGGTGAACAGCTTAATCTTATCAAAGCTAAATTACACACTGGCTTCAGTAGACCTGCCCATATGGGCCAGCAACCAAATCAATACCATGATAACAAATTTTATTTGGGGTGCAAAAGTAGGGAAAATAGCTAGGAAAACACTCATAGGCGAATATGAGCAAGGAGGGCTAAAACTAGTAGATGTAAATTGCAAAAAGAAAGCATTAAGGATGAAAGTTATACTAAAGTATTTGTTCGACAAAAATTGTTTTGGGTGGAAGAACATGTTTAAATACTATCTGAACAGTGTTATGGGGTGTGGTGATTTTACACTACTGATGAGTCTGAAGAAACCAATGATGGAGGGATTGCCAGACTTTTATAAGGAAGTCATGGCGGCTCATGCTGAATACTTGGTAAATGTAGACTATGTGTGTAGGAATACAAATGAGATAAGAGGAATGCCTATATTTATGAATGGGAAGATTAAGTTCAATAACCAGACATTATATAACAAAACATTCATTGAAGCAGGTATCAGGCAATTAAAAGATATGATGTACGAGGTGGTGACAGGGTTTTTGCCACCGGCTGCTGTTTATGACACTGTACACGTGATTGATGATGAAATGCCTTGGAGAACGATTGTAAACTATGTAGAGAGAATCAAAGAGTGTGTTCCCAGGCAATGGGTCAAGTTAATCGAGAAACAAATTGTTGATAACAGAACAGAGTCGTTGCCTGAGTTAAAAGTGTTTAAAGACAATCAATGGGTATGTATGAGTGTGTTGAAAACCAAAAACATATATAAGTGGTTTGTAGCAAAGGAGCTGCAGCTGCCGGCTTCCTTAAAATTCTGGGGAAATGTCATGCCTGATGTAGATCAGAAGAGAGTATGGGGAAATTGGAGAGTGAAGGAAAATAGCTTGGAGTGTGAAGACAATGATTTCAAAATAAGACATAACAAAATATATACCAATGTAATAGTACATCAAATGGATAAAAACATAAGCAGAGATTGTGATGTTTGTAAACTAGAGCCTGAGAATTTAAAACATCTGTTAGTAGAGTGTGTAGGCTTATATGATTTTTTTGACAAGTTGAAAACCCTATTGTCAAGATGTTTAGGTTTTTGATGAGAAGGTTTCGTGGTGTAAACTGATATTGTTCAGAGTATGTGATAAAAATGTAGTTAAAAATGTGAATTTATGTAATTATGTTTGTTACGGCCCTGGTGTAAGGGAAAACCAGGACCCAACACGTTCGGTGCCCCCCCCCCCCTTCCCACTCCCAAGAATGGTCAGCCGCACCACAATCAATGTTCAAAATGTAGCAGTTTTATTTTCTTTAAACTTCAGAGCAGAGCCATGCCCAAAACACCAAACAAAACAATCCTAATTCAAAAACCCTAAACTTCCCTAACAAAGGAAATAAAGTTAAAACAAAAGACAACGCTCTAACCTGCCTTCTACTCAAACAAAACAGGAGAAAAATGACAAAAGAAAGGGCTTCTCACTCCTACTACTTACTGCTACTTTTAGTAAAGAATATTTACATCATAGAAAACAAATTCCACAGTTTTACAAATGATGTCTAACACCTTCGGGCGGGGTCTACATCAAAACCCACAACTTAGGTTTACTCACAAGGTTACCAGTTAAAGACACACACACACACACAGCTCAATGCTCTAGCAGGGCGGCCTCCATTATTGGAAATGGGATGGAGCAAGAGAGAGAGGGGGGGGGGAAGGTTGGCCTCAGCTGGTTTAAATCCTCCCTGGTAGCCAATCAGCCAGCAGCAATCCCGTCCCCTAAGCCAATCCAGGAGAACACCAACACCTGAATCAAATCACACACACTGGAATGCACACACTGGAATGCACACATTGAGGAGAGAAGAGAGCCGTTAACCCACACAAACATAAACACAAATGACCAGAGTCATAACACCTCCCCCCCCCAAAAAAAATCAAACATTTTCCCCCTTAAGAAAATGTTGGATTTAACCAGATCTAACCATAACATCTAGATAACGCGTCAGCCATAACATTCTCCAAACCTTTCTTATAACGAATTTCAATATTAAAGTCCTGCAGTAATAGGGACCAACGCATCAGCCGCTGGTTGCTGTTCTGCATCCGAGTCGAAAACACAAGTGGGTTGTGGTCAGAGAAAATGACAGTCGGCACGGGGCTAGAGCTAAGATACACAGTAAAGTATTGTAAAGCCAACAGCAAGGATAGGGCCTCCTTTTCAATAGTGCTATAGTGCAATTGGTGCTTTTTAAGCTTTTTGGAGAAATATCCGACCGGATGGTCAATGCCACGGTCATCCTCCTGCAGAAGCACTGCCCCCACTCCACAAGCGCTGGCATCAACTTCCAGCTTAAAGGCGCGGGTGAAATTTGGAGCTGCGAGAACAGGCGCACTGCAGAGGAGAGCTTTGGCAGCCTCAAAAGCAAACTGACATTCCTCTGACCACTTAAACGGTTGTTTGGGACTTGACAAGCTCGTCAATGGAGCTGTAACCTCAGCAAAGTTTTTGCAGAACGCACGGTAATACCCAGCCATCCCCAAAAAAACGACGGAGTTCACGGCGCGTTTGGGGAGCTGGGTAGTCTAAGACTGCCTGCACCTTGGCAGCGACTGGGCTCACACAACCCTGTCCCACCTGCTTACCCAAATACGTAACAACAGCCTTACCAAACTCACATTTCGCCAAATTTAGTGTGAGGGAGGCTTTGCACAAACGAGCAAAAACTTCACTGAGGATTTCCACATGTTCGGACCAAGTGGATGTATAGACCACTATATCATCCAAATAAACCTCACAGTTTCGAACACCACTAAGCACCATGTTCATCAACCGCTGAAAGGTCGCTGGTGCATTTCTCAAACCGAACGGCATTACTGTATATTGCAAAAAATTATCAGGAGTAACAAAAGCACTGATTTCAGACGCACGGGGTGTAAGTGGGACTTGCCAATATCCTTTAAGAAGATCTAACTTTGTGACAAATTTAGCTGAACCTACACGGTCAACCAAATCATCCATGCGTGGAAGTGGAAACGAATCTGGTTTGGTGATGCTGTTCAGTTTACGAAAATCATTACAGAAACGTGGAGTCTGATCAGGTTTGGGCACAAGTAACGAAGGTGAACTCCACGGACTACTACTTGGAACAGCAAAACCATGTTCAAGAAGATAATTTACCTCCTGTTGCATTAAAGCACGTTTTGCCGGATGGGCACGATAGGCGCGCTGCTTTATGGGTTTGTGATCGCCCACATCAATATCATGACTCAGTACGTTAGTTTGACTAGGAATGTCACTGAAAAGGGTTGGATAGTTCTTGATAAGCCCACTAATATCACCCCTGGCCGAATCAGGCAGATGCACCAAGTATGCATCTAAATTTGACAACACTTCAGAATTTCGGAGGCGTACACCAGAAACAGAATCACATCTGTCATCTAGCCCGTCCTCCCTGGGATCATACGGAGATTTAACAACAACCACGGAGGCAACAGGTGCAACTACAGGACACGAAGTAACTCCACTTCCACGCTCAACATAACTTTTGAGCATGTTGATATG
Source organism: Centroberyx gerrardi (assembly GCF_048128805.1). Classification (NCBI taxonomy): domain Eukaryota; kingdom Metazoa; phylum Chordata; class Actinopteri; order Beryciformes; family Berycidae; genus Centroberyx; species Centroberyx gerrardi. The sequence goes on along the minus strand of NC_136006.1, from coordinate 24,573,290 downwards.
ACACACACGAGTTTTCTTTTTACGATCGGGGGTTTTGATCACATAATCAGTTTCACTTAGTTTGCGGTCAATCTCATACGGACCAGAAAACTTTGCCTGCAGTCCAGAGCCAATAAGAGGTAACAAAACTAGCACGCGGTCACCTGGCTGAAATGTCCGTGCCACGGATTTCTTGTCATAGTTTCTCTTCATTTTGGATTGAGCAAACGAGAGAGAGTCACGGGCCAAATCACATGCCCGATGCAGTCTCTCCCGAAATGAACTCACATAGTCCAAAATGTTTTCTTTGGAACCAGACTTATCAGAGAGCCACTTTTCACGCAGCAGGCGCAGGGGACCGCGTACTGTGTGCCCGAAAACTAAATCGGCTGGACTGAAGCCTAAAGACTCCTGCAAAGTTTCCCTCACAGCGAACAACAAGAGCGGCAACCCTTCATCCCACTCACGGTTTGACTCAGTGCAGAACTTACGAAGCATGGCTTTCAGAGTTTGGTGGAATCTTTCTAATGCGCCCTGACTCTCTGGATGATAAGCGCTGGAAGTACGGTGCTTAACATTAAGCTCTGCCATGACCTGGGCAAAAATCTTGGACATAAAATTTGAACCCTGGTCACTTTGAATGCTTTTAGGAAGACCGAAAGTGGAAAAGAACTTTACAAGCGCTTTCACAATAGCACGCGCTTTTAATGTGCGCAACGGGACGGCTTCAGGATATCGTGTGGCAGCACACATCACCGTGAGAATGTACTGATGACCAGATTTTGTTTTTGGTAATGGACCAACACAATCCACAATAACGTGCTCAAATGGTTCACCGATGACAGGAATTGGCTTTAATAGAGCAGCGGGAATCATTTGATTTGGCTTACCGGACACTTGACATGTATGGCACGAACGACAGAATTTCGCTACATCGGACTTAAGTCCGGGCCAGAAGAAATACCGAAGGACACGATTGTAAGTTTTCCTGATTCCTAAGTGTCCGGACAAACAATGGTCATGAGCTAAACTGAGGACCTGAAAACGGAAAGGCTGCGGCACTACAATTTGGCACACGGAGTCATGCGTAAAACCAGAGAGAGGAAACCAGCGGCGCATTAGAACACCATCATCAACTAGGTAAGACACAGATTTTTCAGACATTTGCTGTTTCACTAAAGCAAGGCAAGACGACAAAGTAGGGTCAGACTGCTGTTCTCCAATCAAATGCTCCTTATCTACTGACATTTTCAGACTTTCATCGTCAGGGTGAAACTCAATTAACACGTTTTCTTTACACTCTGGGGATGGACTGTTTTGACCCGGGAGGCTCATAAAAGAGTCACTCAAATCCACAAGGTCGTCGTATTTTTTTGCCTGCGCACGTGTTACGGCACACACAGGAAACACAGGGGGCGAGTTTAGCGCAGCTGGCACAGAAACGCAACCACTGGGACTCGGGTCATCAATTACCTCGGGACACGGGAAAACTTTTCCGCCAGCCAAGTCATTTCCAAGAATAAGATCAATACCGGCTACCGGTAGCTGTGACCTCACGGCAATTTTGCATTTGCCTGACACGAACCGTGAGGAGAACTGAACAAAATGCAAAGGCGCACGCACAACACTCATTTTTACCCCCCACGCCAGAACATCTGAGCCACTATAAGAAGTAGCCGAAAAGGGCAGGACACCTCCACGAATAATGCTCTGCTTAGCGCCAGTATCCCGCAGGATAGTGATTGGGACTCTTTCTGCTTCACCCCCGAGAGAAACAAAACCCTGAGAAACGAATGGCCGGAAAGCCTCATCAATTTTGTCTCTCTCCGTCTCTGCCAAATCCAGAGCTTGAGGTATCGTTTGTATTAGACCTACAGACGATGGAGTTTTGGGATTTCTGAACTGCTCTTTTCTCTTAAGACTGGGGCAGGCTGCGATGAGGTGTCCCTGCTCATGACAGTAAAAACATTCTCTAATTTCTGGCCCAGTAGCAGTGGGGTTACAACGGACACTTTTTGGGGATTTAACCCTTCTCTCAAAGGGAGCTGAGTCTCGACGGATGGGAGGCGAAAACACACTTTTGTGCGTCAAAGCAAACTCGTCGGCTAGTACGGCAGCAGCACTGATTGACGCAACTTTCTGTTCATTTAAGTAAATCACGACTTTCTCTGGAAGGCAATTTTTGAATTCCTCCAGCAATACAAGCTCACGTAGGTTTTCCAAAGTTTTCACCTTACTAGCCTGGCACCACTTGTCAAAAAGGGCACCCTTCTCCCTCGCAAACTCTACATATGTCTGGGTGGCAGTCTTGTCACATTTCCTAAAGTTTTGCCTATAGGCCTCAGGCACTAACTCATAAGCACGAAGAACGGTGGCTTTCACAATATCATAATCTAAACTATCTTTTATTGACAGGGATGTGCATACCTCCTGAGCTTTCCCCACAAACTTACATTGGAGCAGAAGAGGCCACACATTTTTTGGCCAGTTTAGTGTAGCTGCTATACGTTCAAATGCATTAAAATATGCATCAACCTCAGATTCTCTAAAAGGTGGAACTAGCGCAATGAGCCTACTTACATCGAAGCTATCCCGAGCTCGGGGCCTGGGTTAGGGTGGCGATGTGGGTGAAGGACTGGCAGCTACAGCAGCTCCCCGCTCTATCTCCAGAGCCTTCACCCTTAAATGCATGGCTTCCACCTCCAACTCCCTGTTTCTCACCTCCACCTCCTTTATGCGCAGCATCAATGTGAGCTCTTCTGCAGTCATGCCAACCTGCACAGGGAGGTCTTGGAGCGGGGTTGGAACACCAGCTTGCTCACCCAGCCCAGCTCCACCTGCAGGAGCTGGCTCACCAAACAGACCCCTTCCACTCAGCTCCTCATGCAGTAGCTCTTTTAACTCCTTTTTCCTGGCATGTAAAGGCACTTGCACATCAAAGAAATTTGCAATCAACAAAAGATCAGCTTTTCTACACCTATCCAATTTGCCTTCAGTAGGATTAGTGGCAAAATCATCTAACTGAAACTCCATTTTGCCACCTACACAAAAGAAAGGGCTGCCAACCAAACAAGCAGAGACAAAGAGACAAATACTCACTTGACGCGCCGACGGACAAAAGAAAAAGCGGACGAGCCCCCAAAACATGTTACGGCCCTGGTGTAAGGGAAAACCAGGACCCAAAACGTTCGGTGCCCCCCCCCTCTTCCCACTCCCAAGAATGGTCAGCCGCACCACAATCAATGTTCAAAATGTAGCAGTTTTATTTTCTTTAAACTTCAGAGCAGAGCCATGCCCAAAACACCAAACAAAACAATCCTAATTCAAAAACCCTAAACTTCCCTAACAAAAGAAATAAAGTTAAAACAAAAGACAACGCTCTAACCTTTACGCTATCTATTCCTATATATATTCCTAATATTTTAATATAATCTTCTTTTATTTTAAACTGGATCTCATTCTTTTCTGGCATACTGATATTAATAAACATGATTTCCGACTTCTCCATATTTATTTTGGCACCCGAGGCTCTCCCATATACCTCTACTAGTTCTATAACTCTATTTATACTCTCCATATCCCTTACCGTTATCGTCGTGTCATCCGCAAACTGCTGGACAACACTACTCAAACCTCCAGGCAAGTCTATTTTATTTATCGATTGATCTTTTTTTAATAGGAGCGCTAAAGGCTCAACCACTATCGAAAACAATATCGAGGATAGAGGGCAGCCTTGCCTCACCGACCTCTCCAGCGTAAAAGGATCAGTCAGCAAACCGTTCACTTTAACCATACTTTTAGCATTCTTATACAATAATTTTATCCATGAAATTAACCTGTTACCAAAACCTACCTTTTCTAATACTTTGAACAAAAACCTATGCTCTACCTTGCCAAAAGCCTTATTGAAATCTAAATTTAACACAATCCCTCCCTGATCATCTTTTTTCATACAATCAACTATGTCCCTTACCGTATTAACCGAATCGCTTACCTCTCTCCCTGGTACACTATAAGCCTGCGTTGGCTCGACAATCGAAGCCAACACATCCTTTATTCTATTTGCAAAAATTTTCATTAATATCTTATAATCCGTATTTAGTAGGCTTATAGGCCTATAATTCCCTAAGCATTCCTCACTCCCTTTCTGTTTAAATATCATCGTTATCACACTCATTCCCATTGACTCAGGAATCTTTTGAGCCGTTTCCATAGCTCGAAAGAGCTCTAGTAAAATCGGTGCCAGCAGATCTAGAAAGACTTCATAAAAGTCGCTCGAGAGACCATCCGTACCAGGACTTTTGTTGGTTTTCATTTTTCCAATTGCATTTTTGATATCTGACAATACTATGTCCTGGTCACATACTGCTCTTTCGGCTTCTGTGATCGTGGCATCTATTTTACTGAGAACCTCCTTTTCCGCTTCTCCGTTAACCTCTCCTTTGCTGAACAGGTCAGCATAATAATCTTGCACGGTGTTAGCAATGTCTACTAAATCCGTTGTGCACACTCCATTCCTATCCTGTAATTTCTTAATGTAACACTTGCTTTGTTTAACTTTTTCTAAACCTAGAAAAAAAGCATTGCTCTTCTCCCCCTCTACCGCGTATTGCGCTCTGCTCCTCACAATCGCACCCACACATCTTTGTAAGTCCATTTCAGCTAGTTCAGTCTGAAGTCTCATCAGCCTCTCTGTATCTGGATTGTCATCCGCATTTATCTTTATTATTTTCATTCTAATTTCCCTCTCTTTTTGTCTTGTTTTATAATTTAAATTCTTAGCATATCTAATCGTTTTGAGCTTAATAACAGCTTTTACATCTTCCCACCAATCAATTATATTCTCTCTATAAGAGGCTTTTGAGACTTTAGACTGAACTAGATTTGTGATCATATTCCTGTATTCTTCTCTCTTTAAGAGATTAGCATTTAGACACCAAAGCCCACCACTTTTACTCTCTGCCATGTCACCTAAGGCAAAGCTTAGGATGGCGTGATCACTCAGAGCAGTGAGTTTATACCCGATATTATTTACCTTATTTATCAATTCAGTTTTAGTCAGACATAAATCAATTCTACTTTGTTTTGCAACACCCAAAACCACCTGCACTCTTGAATAGTCTCTCCTGATTGGATTTTTAGTTCTCCATACATCACACAAATTTTTACTATTCATTATTTCTACGAGGGTAGCTCTAGACACGTCAGCTTTAAAAGTTGTTGTGTCTGACACGTCTAGTCTACTGCACCTTACGTTAAAGTCTCCTACCACAATACAATTTTCTCCGACCTTTTCCCCCACCTTTCTGAAAAAAACCTTCCTTTCTACCTCCTTGTTAGGAGCATAAATATTTAACAAATTATACATCACACCTTCATACTTGAACTCTATTAATAATATCCTACCTTTTAAATCGCTATAGATTAATTTTACATCACTCACACATTTACTTGTAATCAAAACTGCTACTCCACAAGATTTATCCCCCCCATTGTTCATGAAAAAGTGTCCACTCCACTTTTTCCTGCACTCCCGTGCCTTTTCATCGTCCCAATGTGTTTCTTGCAGACATATGATGTCTGCCTTACACAGTTCGATTATCTTTTCAAATTTTTCAATTGCTCTTCAATTGCATTTATATTAATTGAAGCAAGAAACAACATAACTAATATTAAGGGGAAATTAATCATACTCTCTCTTTTCTCCCCCTTACCTCTCTTCTAGTCTCTTTCCATTTAGCAAATCTCTTTCTTCCAGCCGCCACCTCGTGAAAGTCCATCTCCTCCGCCTCAGACTGCGACCCGGAGCTTACGCTCTCCGCCACACACTCTGGAATCATCAGCTGGCTCTGATCGTCCATGTCGTTCTCCGCTCTCTCATCTGCTTCCTCCTGCCACTCCTCACGACCCTCCTCCTGTAGCGGGATCGAGTCCACAGCCACACCCGCCGCACTCCGACCTCCACTCCGACCCCCGCCCCGGGTCCGGACCTGGCCCTGGCTCTTCCCGCCTTGGCCGTCCATCTGGTTCTGGTTCCGGGTCTGGCTCAGCCTGGACAGCTTCCCCCTTGAAGTACTCCCCCTAGCTCCTATTCCTTTAGGAGCCGCCGGCACTCGGAAGTTTCCCCCCGAGGGACCAGGCACGGGATTTCCCCTCATGGTCGCAGTCGACCCAAGGGGTACACTGTCCAGACCGCTGCTGATGTTGTCCTCCTCCATCCCGCTCTGCTCAGCTCCCGAGCCCTGCCCCTGGGCGCAGCCTGACGAAGCGTCACTGCTGTCTCCCTCCTCCTCCTCAGGATCTGTGCCGTCGCAGGTGTCGTCCTGTTCGTTCTGCTGCTGACATTCACACTTCTCTTTTCTTTTGTCACATCCTGCGCAGACCGTCATTTCTCCTTGGCACTCCCTCGCGTAGTGCCCCGGTTGGTCACATTTATGGCACTTAAAGTCCGGGCACTCTCTTAAAATGTGCCCCGGCTGAATGCACAGCCTGCACACTTTAACCTGGTTGTCATGTATGACCCTGAAGTATTCAGTCCCTTCTAGAGTCTCGAACTTTGTCGAATAAGGCAGAGATTGCACAGTCTCGTTGAACTTGACTCGACAGAATCTTGTGCCGTCGAAAATGTCCGTTCCAGCCCATCTCCGCCTTTTAATAGGCGAAATCGCCTTCACACCCCACACACTCAGCTTTGCCATAATGTCCTTGTCCGTGATATATGTAGGCAAGTTGAGAAATGAGACTACCATCTCGTCTCTTGCAACTTCCCTTGCCATTATTTGAGATCTTTTGATTTTAAAGCCATCTAACAGTCTTTCTTTCCCTTTTGGGTTGCTCATTGTCAGTTCATATTTATTTTGTCCCTTGAAACGGCAGCCAATTACTTTTCCACGTTTCTTTCACTGCATTCAACAGTTCCATCATCGTTATTTTATCTTCTCCCACAATCTCCACATTGAGATTGAGGGTTTTGTCCAAAATTTTCTCTGCTATCAAGTCATCACTCACATTCTTGTTTCTCGTGTCCTTTTCCATTCCTGGTCGATCTGCCGTGTTGTCTGTCCTCTCTTTCATTAAGTCCAAAACGGTGTTCTTGCTCGTAGTCATTTTGCTCGTGCCAGGTCGGTTTGCCGTGTCGTCTGTCCGTTCTTTCGCCGAATCCAAAACGCCGTCTGGTCTCGTGGTCGGGTTATCCATTCCTGGTCGATTTTCCATGATGTCCATCCGAAAACACGTCGAGGGGAAATACCCCCGAACAGCCAAAGCTGCCGGGGGAAGACAAAACACACACGGGATTCAACAAACACACTACAAGCTTACACAAGACAAACAGGGAGCACACTCTCTCAATCCAGGAAGTCGTCAGGAATCAAAGGCTGCTGGGAAAATACTGCTCTCTAGCACACAGGGTGGTTCAGAGTGGTATGGCCGTAAGCAATTGAAGCGGCGGCAGGGAGGCCTTTTATACACGGCTTAGCCTGTGCCTACTGCAGGGCCTTTTGAAAACCGGCCACCAAATGGGCCTATTTCTCTGTCAAAATAGCCCTTATATTTTGACATTTGGCATACTTTTGAATGTGTGGTCAGGGTTCCCGTTTGTCAACCCAAATGTCAAAAATGTTCCCGTTTGTCAACCCAAATGTCAAAAATGTTCCCGTTTGTCAACCCAAATGTCAAAAATGTTCCCAAATGTCAACCCAAATGTCAAAAATGTTCCCGTTTGTCAACCCAAATGTCAAAAATGTTCCCATTTGTCACTGTGACATTTGGGAACATTTTTGACATTTGGGTTGACAAACGGGAACATTTTTGACATTTGGGTTGACAAATGTTTGTCAACCCAAATGTCAAAAATGTTCCCATTTGTCACTGTGACATTTGGGAACATTTTTGACATTTGGGTTGACAAATGGGAACATTTTTGACATTTGGGTTGACAAACGGGAACATTTTTGACATTTGGGTTGACAAACGGGAACATTTTTGACATTTGGGTTGACAAACGGGAACCCGGACCACACATTCAAAAGTATGCCAAATGTCAAAATACTGACTTTGGCATATTTTTCAATGGGGTGGTCAGGGTTCCCAAATGGACATGGCCATATCTCAAAAGTGCCTTGGACAAGGAGTCCAATATTTTACCTGTACCATCCCCTCATCCTTAGTGACCAATGCTATGAAAACAAAGAAAATCGAAGCAAGTTGAATTTTCACGAAATTTCTCCTTTAGCCTAATGTTAAAATCCTGACCACCCCATTGAAAAATATGGCAAAGTCAGTATTTTGACATTTGGCATACTTTTGAATGGGTGGTCAGGGTTCCCAAATGGACAATTGCAAATGTCAAAAATGTTCCCGTTTGTCAACCCAAATGTCAAAAATGTTCCCGTTTGTCAACCCAAATGTCAAAAATGTTCCCAAATGTCAACCCAAATGTCAAAAATGTTCCCGTTTGTAAACCCAAATGTCAAAAATTTTCCCATTTGTCACTGTGACATTTGGGAACATTTTTGACATTTGGGTTGACATTTGGGAACCCTGCCCACCCATTCAAAAGTATGCCAAATGTCAAAATATCCCTTATATTTTATAAGGGATATATAGTGGTGCATTCCTCAAAAAGTTCCAAACTTACAAATGAAAATCCAACCCTAACCCTAACCACATCTCCCAAATGTCAAAAATGTTCCCAAATGTCACAGTGACAAAGGGGAACATTTTTGTCATTTGCCGTTGTCCATTTGGGAACATTTTTGCCATTTGGGTTGACATTTGGGTATAACTTGCCATTCACTTATCCTATCCAAATTTCCCATTCAAATGTATGTGGGGTGTCACGCTTACCACGCAGCAATGCTACGTGCTACAGGGTCCGGACAAAGATGGAAGTGCCCCATTTGGGAGTGGCAACGACATATTAAAAAATCAGAGCTCTGACCAATTTAGAAAAAAAATGTCATTTCACCAATCTGCCCAACTTTGACAGGGGCTGTCCAACTAGTCAACCCTAACACCATCCTCACTTGAACTATTCCAAATAACCCTAATTTTTTTCTAGATGCCGCAGAGGGGATTTGGTGATGTGGGCTTGTTCTAGGCCCCGCCCACAATGTCTGTGCAAAATCTGGGGTCTCTGGGACCTTTATTTGAGAAAATATGCACATTTGAAATATAATATTCACATAACCCTAATGTCAACTTTGACACAAGGGAAAACTGCCTACCCTTTGACATTGGTGCAGGTTTTTAGGCACCTTAACATGCATCCAGACCCACCAAATTTATGTCAGATCTTCACTGTAACACCAACTTTCAGTTGGAAAAGGTTGCAACTTTCTAGCTCTAGTATAAAGGGTCAAAATCCAGTGAAATGGCCTTCTGGAGGCCTTCTGACCTTTCAGTTTCCTTATATCTGTGTCCATTTGGGAACATTTTTGACATTTGGGTTGACATTTGGGAACAAAAATGTTCCTGTTTGTCAACCCAAACGTCAAAAATGGTCCCGATTGTCATTTGACAAACGGGAACATTTTGGACGTTTCGGGGGCTGCCGCCCCAAATGTCAAAAATGTTCCCGTTTGTCAACCCGTTTGTCAAAAATGTTCCCGAATGTCAGGGCTCCCGTGTGCCACCTGGTGGCCGGTCCGGCGTTGCCTGACAAACGGGAACACTGTCCCAAAACTTTGGAAAATCATATCTCGGGAACCGTGGGTCGGATCGGAGCCAAGTTTTCCCGCGTGGGTCTCGGACGAATATTAATGCGGATCGCTTCGGTTCCCGATTTTTAGGGGCCCCCGTTTGGGCGGGAAGGGAGCGTCCGTTTGGGGCCCGAAATTCCCTAACGCATGAATGGCCGGGGTTTCCAAATGTCAATGAGCTCCTAAGGCAGGTTAGAGCGTTGTCTTTTGTTTTAACTTTATTTCTTTTGTTAGGGAAGTTTAGGGTTTTTGAATTAGGATTGTTTTGTTTGGTGTTTTGGGCATGGCTCTGCTCTGAAGTTTAAAGAAAATAAAACTGCTACATTTTGAACATTGATTGTGGTGCGGCTGACCATTCTTGGGAGTGGGAAGAGGGGGGGGGCACCGAACGTGTTAGGTCCTGGTTTTCCCTTACACCAGGGCCGTAACATGTTTTGGGGGCTCGTCCGCTTTTTCTTTTGTCCGTCGGCGCGTCAAGTGAGTATTTGTCTCTTTGTCTCTGCTTGTTTGGTTGGCAGCCCTTTCTTTTGTGTAGGTGGCAAAATGGAGTTTCAGTTAGATGATTTTGCCACTAATCCTACTGAAGGCAAATTGGATAGGTGTAGAAAAGCTGATCTTTTGTTGATTGCAAATTTCTTTGATGTGCAAGTGCCTTTACATGCCAGGAAAAAGGAGTTAAAAGAGCTACTGCATGAGGAGCTGAGTGGAAGGGGTCTGTTTGGTGAGCCAGCTCCTGCAGGTGGAGCTGGTCTGGGTGAGCAAGCTGGTGTTCCAACCCCGCTCCAAGACCTCCCTGTGCAGGTTGGCATGACTGCAGAAGAGCTCACATTGACGCTGCGCATAAGGGAGGTGGAGGTGAGAAACAGGGAGTTGGAGGTGGAAGCCATGCATTTAAGGGTGAAGGCTCTGGAGATAGAGCGGGGAGCTGCTGTAGCTGCCAGTCCTTCACCCACATCGCCACCCTCACCCAGGCCCCGAGCTCGGGATAGCTTCGATGTAAGTAGGCTCATTGCGCTAGTTCCACCTTTTAGAGAATCTGAGGTTGATGCATATTTTAATGCATTTGAACGTATAGCAGCTACACTAAACTGGCCGAAAAATGTGTGGCCTCTTCTGCTCCAATGTAAGTTTGTGGGGAAAGCTCAGGAGGTATGCACATCCCTGTCAATAAAAGATAGTTTAGATTATGATATTGTGAAAGCCACCGTTCTTCGTGCTTATGAGTTAGTGCCTGAGGCCTATAGGCAAAACTTTAGGAAATGTGACAAGACTGCCACCCAGACATATGTAGAGTTTGCGAGGGAGAAGGGTGCCCTTTTTGACAAGTGGTGCCAGGCTAGTAAGGTGAAAACTTTGGAAAACCTACGTGAGCTTGTATTGCTGGAGGAATTCAAAAATTGCCTTCCAGAGAAAGTCGTGATTTACTTAAATGAACAGAAAGTTGCGTCAATCAGTGCTGCTGCCGTACTAGCCGACGAGTTTGCTTTGACGCACAAAAGTGTGTTTTCGCCTCCCATCCGTCGAGACTCAGCTCCCTTTGAGAGAAGGGTTAAATCCCCAAAAAGTGTCCGTTGTAACCCCACTGCTACTGGGCCAGAAATTAGAGAATGTTTTTACTGTCATGAGCAGGGACACCTCATCGCAGCCTGCCCCAGTCTTAAGAGAAAAGAGCAGTTCAGAAATCCCAAAACTCCATCGTCTGTAGGTCTAATACAAACGATACCTCAAGCTCTGGATTTGGCAGAGACGGAGAGAGACAAAATTGATGAGGCTTTCCGGCCATTCGTTTCTCAGGGTTTTGTTTCTCTCGGGGGTGAAGCAGAAAGAGTCCCAATCACTATCCTGCGGGATACTGGCGCTAAGCAGAGCATTATTCGTGGAGGTGTCCTGCCCTTTTCGGCTACTTCTTATAGTGGCTCAGATGTTCTGGCGTGGGGGGTAAAAATGAGTGTTGTGCGTGCGCCTTTGCATTTTGTTCAGTTCTCCTCACGGTTCGTGTCAGGCAAATGCAAAATTGCCGTGAGGTCACAGCTACCGGTAGCCGGTATTGATCTTATTCTTGGAAATGACTTGGCTGGCGGAAAAGTTTTCCCGTGTCCCGAGGTAATTGATGACCCGAGTCCCAGTGGTTGCGTTTCTGTGCCAGCTGCGCTAAACTCGCCCCCTGTGTTTCCTGTGTGTGCCGTAACACGTGCGCAGGCAAAAAAATACGACGACCTTGTGGATTTGAGTGACTCTTTTATGAGCCTCCCGGGTCAAAACAGTCCATCCCCAGAGTGTAAAGAAAACGTGTTAATTGAGTTTCACCCTGACGATGAAAGTCTGAAAATGTCAGTAGATAAGGAGCATTTGATTGGAGAACAGCAGTCTGACCCTACTTTGTCGTCTTGCCTTGCTTTAGTGAAACAGCAAATGTCTGAAAAATCTGTGTCTTACCTAGTTGATGATGGTGTTCTAATGCGCCGCTGGTTTCCTCTCTCTGGTTTTACGCATGACTCCGTGTGCCAAATTGTAGTGCCGCAGCCTTTCCGTTTTCAGGTCCTCAGTTTAGCTCATGACCATTGTTTGTCCGGACACTTAGGAATCAGGAAAACTTACAATCGTGTCCTTCGGTATTTCTTCTGGCCCGGACTTAAGTCCGATGTAGCGAAATTCTGTCGTTCGTGCCATACATGTCAAGTGTCCGGTAAGCCAAATCAAATGATTCCCGCTGCTCTATTAAAGCCAATTCCTGTCATCGGTGAACCATTTGAGCACGTTATTGTGGATTGTGTTGGTCCATTACCAAAAACAAAATCTGGTCATCAGTACATTCTCACGGTGATGTGTGCTGCCACACGATATCCTGAAGCCGTCCCGTTGCGCACATTAAAAGCGCGTGCTATTGTGAAAGCGCTTGTAAAGTTCTTTTCCACTTTCGGTCTTCCTAAAAGCATTCAAAGTGACCAGGGTTCAAATTTTATGTCCAAGATTTTTGCCCAGGTCATGGCAGAGCTTAATGTTAAGCACCGTACTTCCAGCGCTTATCATCCAGAGAGTCAGGGCGCATTAGAAAGATTCCACCAAACTCTGAAAGCCATGCTTCGTAAGTTCTGCACTGAGTCAAACCGTGAGTGGGATGAAGGGTTGCCGCTCTTGTTGTTCGCTGTGAGGGAAACTTTGCAGGAGTCTTTAGGCTTCAGTCCAGCCGATTTAGTTTTCGGGCACACAGTACGCGGTCCCCTGCGCCTGCTGCGTGAAAAGTGGCTCTCTGATAAGTCTGGTTCCAAAGAAAACATTTTGGACTATGTGAGTTCATTTCGGGAGAGACTGCATCGGGCATGTGATTTGGCCCGTGACTCTCTCTCGTTTGCTCAATCCAAAATGAAGAGAAACTATGACAAGAAATCCGTGGCACGGACATTTCAGCCAGGTGACCGCGTGCTAGTTTTGTTACCTCTTATTGGCTCTGGACTGCAGGCAAAGTTTTCTGGTCCGTATGAGATTGACCGCAAACTAAGTGAAACTGATTATGTGATCAAAACCCCCGATCGTAAAAAGAAAACTCGTGTGTGTCATATCAACATGCTCAAAAGTTATGTTGAGCGTGGAAGTGGAGTTACTTCGTGTCCTGTAGTTGCACCTGTTGCCTCCGTGGTTGTTGTTAAATCTCCGTATGATCCCAGGGAGGACGGGCTAGATGACAGATGTGATTCTGTTTCTGGTGTACGCCTCCGAAATTCTGAAGTGTTGTCAAATTTAGATGCATACTTGGTGCATCTGCCTGATTCGGCCAGGGGTGATATTAGTGGGCTTATCAAGAACTATCCAACCCTTTTCAGTGACATTCCTAGTCAAACTAACGTACTGAGTCATGATATTGATGTGGGCGATCACAAACCCATAAAGCAGCGCGCCTATCGTGCCCATCCGGCAAAACGTGCTTTAATGCAACAGGAGGTAAATTATCTTCTTGAACATGGTTTTGCTGTTCCAAGTAGTAGTCCGTGGAGTTCACCTTCGTTACTTGTGCCCAAACCTGATCAGACTCCACGTTTCTGTAATGATTTTCGTAAACTGAACAGCATCACCAAACCAGATTCGTTTCCACTTCCACGCATGGATGATTTGGTTGACCGTGTAGGTTCAGCTAAATTTGTCACAAAGTTAGATCTTCTTAAAGGATATTGGCAAGTCCCACTTACACCCCGTGCGTCTGAAATCAGTGCTTTTGTTACTCCTGATAATTTTTTGCAATATACAGTAATGCCGTTCGGTTTGAGAAATGCACCAGCGACCTTTCAGCGGTTGATGAACATGGTGCTTAGTGGTGTTCGAAACTGTGAGGTTTATTTGGATGATATAGTGGTCTATACATCCACTTGGTCCGAACATGTGGAAATCCTCAGTGAAGTTTTTGCTCGTTTGTGCAAAGCCTCCCTCACACTAAATTTGGCGAAATGTGAGTTTGGTAAGGCTGTTGTTACGTATTTGGGTAAGCAGGTGGGACAGGGTTGTGTGAGCCCAGTCGCTGCCAAGGTGCAGGCAGTCTTAGACTACCCAGCTCCCCAAACGCGCCGTGAACTCCGACGTTTTTTTGGGGATGGCTGGGTATTACCGTGCGTTCTGCAAAAACTTTGCTGAGGTTACAGCTCCATTGACGAGCTTGTCAAGTCCCAAACAACCGTTTAAGTGGTCAGAGGAATGTCAGTTTGCTTTTGAGGCTGCCAAAGCTCTCCTCTGCAGTGCGCCTGTTCTCGCAGCTCCAAATTTCACCCGCGCCTTTAAGCTGGAAGTTGATGCCAGCGCTTGTGGAGTGGGGGCAGTGCTTCTGCAGGAGGATGACCGTGGCATTGACCATCTGGTCGGATATTTCTCCAAAAAGCTTAAAAAGCACCAATTGCACTATAGCACTATTGAAAAGGAGGCCCTATCCTTGCTGTTGGCTTTACAATACTTTACTGTGTATCTTAGCTCTAGCCCCGTGCCGACTGTCATTTTCTCTGACCACAACCCACTTGTGTTTTCGACTCGGATGCAGAACAGCAACCAGCGGCTGATGCGTTGGTCCCTATTACTGCAGGACTTTAATATTGAAATTCGTTATAAGAAAGGTTTGGAGAATGTTATGGCTGACGCGTTATCTAGATGTTATGGTTAGATCTGGTTAAATCCAACATTTTCTTAAGGGGGAAAATGTTTGATTTTTTTTGGGGGGGGGAGGTGTTATGACTCTGGTCATTTGTGTTTATGTTTGTGTGGGTTAACGGCTCTCTTCTCTCCTCAATGTGTGCATTCCAGTGTGTGCATTCCAGTGTGTGTGATTTGATTCAGGTGTTGGTGTTCTCCTGGATTGGCTTAGGGGACGGGATTGCTGCTGGCTGATTGGCTACCAGGGAGGATTTAAACCAGCTGAGGCCAACCTCCCCCCCCCCCCCCCCTCTCTCTCTCTCTTGCTCCATCCCATTTCCAATAATGGAGGCCGCCCTGCTGGAGCATTGAGCTGTGTGTGTGTGTGTGTGTGTCTTTAACTGGTAACCTTGTGAGTAAACCTAAGTTGTGGGTTTTGATGTAGACCCCGCCCGAAGGTGTTAGACATCATTTGTAAAACTGTGGAATTTGTTTTCTATGATGTAAATATTCTTTACTAAAAGTAGCAGTAAGTAGTAGGAGTGAGAAGCCCTTTCTTTTGTCATTTTTCTCCTGTTTTGTTTGAGTAGAAGGCAGGTTAGAGCGTTGTCTTTTGTTTTAACTTTATTTCCTTTGTTAGGGAAGTTTAGGGTTTTTGAATTAGGATTGTTTTGTTTGGTGTTTTGGGCATGGCTCTGCTCTGAAGTTTAAAGAAAATAAAACTGCTACATTTTGAACATTGATTGTGGTGCGGCTGACCATTCTTGGGAGTGGGAAGAGGGGGGGGGCACCGAACGTGTTGGGTCCTGGTTTTCCCTTACACCAGGGCCGTAACAAACATAATTACATAAATTCACATTTTTAACTACATTTTTATCACATACTCCGAACAATATCAGTTTACACCACGAAACCTTCTCATCAAACACAAAACCTAAACATCTTGACAATAGGGTTTTCAACTTGTCAAAAAAATCATATAAGCCTACACACTCTACTAACAGATGTTTTAAATTCTCAGGCTCTAGTTTACAAACATCACAATCTCTGCTTATGTTTTTATCCATTTGATGTACTATTACATTGGTATATATTTTGTTATGTCTTATTTTGAAATCATTGTCTTCACACTCCAAGCTATTTTCCTTCACTCTCCAATTTCCCCATACTCTCTTCTGATCTACATCAGGCATGACATTTCCCCAGAATTTTAAGGAAGCCGGCAGCTGCAGCTCCTTTGCTACAAACCACTTATATATGTTTTTGGTTTTCAGCACACTCATACATACCCATTGATTGTCTTTAAACACTTTTAACTCAGGCAACGACTCTGTTCTGTTATCAACAATTTGTTTCTCGATTAACTTGACCCATTGCCTGGGAACACACTCTTTGATTCTCTCTACATTGTTTACAATCGTTCTCCAAGGCATTTCATCATCAATCACGTGTACAGTGTCATAAACAGCAGCCGGTGGCAAAAACCCTGTCACCACCTCGTACATCATATCTTTTAATTGCCTGATACCTGCTTCAATGAATGTTTTGTTATATAATGTCTGGTTATTGAACTTAATCTTCCCATTCATAAATATAGGCATTCCTCTTATCTCATTTGTATTCCTACACACATAGTCTACATTTACCAAGTATTCAGCATGAGCCGCCATGACTTCCTTATAAAAGTCTGGCAATCCCTCCATCATTGGTTTCTTCAGACTCATCAGTAGTGTAAAATCACCACACCCCATAACACTGTTCAGATAGTACTTAAACATGTTCTTCCACCCAAAACAATTTTTGTCGAACAAATACTTTAGTATAACTTTCATCCTTAATGCTTTCTTTTTGCAATTTACATCTACTAGTTTTAGCCCTCCTTGCTCATATTCGCCTATGAATGTTTTCCTAGCTATTTTCCCTACTTTTGCACCCCAAATAAAATTTGTTATCATGGTATTGATTTGGTTGCTGGCCCATATGGGCAGGTCTACTGAAGCCAGTGTGTAATTTAGCTTTGATAAGATTAAGCTGTTCACCACTATTACCTTCCCCTTCAGTTTTAAATCCCTAAGTTTCCATAAGTTTAGACATTTCTGCATTCTGTTTATTACTTCTGACCACAAAGTATCTCTTGCTTTTACGCTGTCTATTCCTATATATATTCCTAATATTTTTATATAATCCTCTTTTATTTTGAACTGGATTTCATTCTTCTCCGGCATACTAATATTAATAAACATGATCTCTGACTTCTCCATATTTATTTTGGCACCTGAGGCTCTCCCATATAACTCTACTAGTTCTATAACTCTATTAATACTCTCCATATCCCTTACCGTTATGGTTGTGTCATCCGCAAACTGCTGGACAACACTACTCAAACCTCCAGGCAACTCTATTTTGTTTATCAATTTATCTTTCTTTAATAGGAGCGCTAAAGGCTCAACCACTATTGAAAACAATATCGAGGATAGAGGGCAACCTTGCCTCACCGACCTCTCCAGCGTAAAAGGATCAGTCAGCAAACCGTTCACTTTAACCATACTTTTTGCATTCCTGTACAATAATTTTATCCACGAAATCAACCTGTTACCAAAACCTACCTTTTCTAATACTTTGAACAAAAAACTATGCTCTACCCTGTCAAAAGCCTTGTTGAAATCTAAGCTTAATACAATCCCTCCCTGATCATCTTTCTTCATAAAATCAACTATGTCCCTTACCGTATTAACTGAATCACTTACCTCTCTCCCTGGTACACTATAGGCCTGCGTTGGCTCGACAATCGAAACCAACACATCCTTTATTCTATTCGCAAAAACCTTCATTAATATTTTATAATCTGTATTTAGTAGGCTTATAGGCCTATAATTCCCTAGACATTCTTCACTCCCTTTCTGTTTAAATACCATCGTTATCACACTCATCGCCATTGACTCAGGAACTTTTTGAGCTGTTTCCATAGCTCGAAAGAGATCTAGTAAAATCGGTGCCAGCAGATCTAGAAAGACTTTGTAAAAATCGCTTGAGAGACCATCCATACCAGGACTTTTGTTCGTTTTCATTTTTTCAATTGCATTTTTAATATCCGACAATACTATATCTTGGTCACATACTGCTCTTTCGGCTTCTGTGATCGTGGCATCTATTTTACTGAGAACCTCCTTTTCCGCTTCTCCGTTAACCTCTCCTTTGCTGAACAGGTCAGCATAATAATCTTGCACGGTGTTAGCAATGTCTACTAAATCCGTTGTGCACACTCCATTCCTATCCTGTAATTTCTTAATGTAACACTTGCTTTGTTTAACTTTTTCTAAACCTAGAAAAAAAGCATTGCTCTTCTCCCCCTCTACCGCGTATTGCGCTCTGCTCCTCACAATCGCACCCACACATCTTTGTAAGTCCATTTCAGCTAGTTCAGTCTGAAGTCTCATCAGCCTCTCTGTATCTGGATTGTCATCCGCATTTATCTTTATTATTTTCATTCTAATTTCCCTCTCTTTTTGTCTTGTTTTATAATTTAAATTCTTAGCATATCTAATGAAATGTAATGAAAACAAAAGAAACTACATCCTTGCATACAACATACATAGAGACACCTTACCACTGTCATAGCAGTGACAAAGGTCCCATATTAAGTAACATAAAAATAGATATTCCATCACAAAACACATCATTTTCCATTTTACAAGTTCCATACAAGGTTTTTGTTATCGTCCAGCGTGATGAGCGAATTGTTTTTCAGAAATAGCTCCTTGAAGTTAATGACACCACAAATCCACTTGTTCCTGACATCTTTTCTTATAACACCTTTGAATATGTTCCAGACACTTGCTATCTTGTTTTCGTAGTGAGCTATATTCCTTCGTTGTCTTATCGCCCATCTAGCATGGCTCAACACATAGTTACACAAATTGACATTTTTTACGACATTTTTATCACAAACCCCAAACAAAATTGTTTCACACCATGAAATCTTGTCATCAAATACAAACCCTAAGCACTTTGACAACAGGGTTTTCAGTTTGTCAAAAAACACATTTAAACCTACACACTCTGCTAACATGTGTTTTAAGTTTTCAGGCTCAAGTTTACACACGTCACAGTCTCTACTTGTGTTCTTGTCCATTTGATGCACTATTACATTTGTGTATATTTTGTTATGTCTAATTTTGAAGTCGTTTTCTTCACATTCTAAGCTGTTTTCTTTTATTCTCCAATTCCCCCACACTCTTTCCTGATCTATGTCAGGCATAACATTTTCCCAGAATTTCAGTGAAGCCGGCAGCTGCAGCTCCTTTGCAACAAAACATTTATATATTTCTTTGGTTTTCAATACATTCATACATACCCATTCGTTATTTTTAAACACTCTCAACTCAGGTAGCGACTCTGTTCTGCTAACAACAATTTGCTTTTCAATTAACTCTACCCATTGCCTGGGCACACACTGTTTAATTCTTTCTACATAATTAACAATTGTTTTCCAGGGCATTTCATCCTTAATCACATGTACGGTATCGTAAATAGCAGCCGGTGGCAAAAACCCCGTCACCACCTCATACATCATGTCCTTCAGTTGCCTGATGCCTGCCTCAATAAATGTTTTATTATACAATGTCTGGTTGTTATACTTTATCTTCTCATTCATAAATATCGGCATTTCTCTTATTACATTTGCATTACTACACACATAATCAACATTTACCAAAAATTCAGAATGAGCTGCCAAGACTTCTTTATAAAAGTCTGGCAGTCCCTCCATCAATGGTTTCTTCAGTCTCATAAGCAGTGTGAAGTCACCGCACCCCATAACACTATTCAGATAATGTTTGAACATATTTTTCCACCCATAACAATCTTTATCAAACAGATACTTTAGAATTACCTTCATTCTTAATGCTTTCTTTTTGCAATCTATGTCTATTAGTTTCAGCCCTCCTTGTTTATATTCGCCTATGAGCGTTTTCCTAGCAATTTTACCAACTTTTGCACCCCAAATGAAATTCGTTACCATAGTATTTATTTGGTTATTGACCCATAGGGGCAGGTCTACCGAAGCCAGCGTGTAAATTAGCTTCGATAAGATTAGATTGTTAATCACAATCACCTTACCCATCAATTTTAAGTCTCTAAGTTTCCATAAGTTTAAACATTTCTGCATCTTATTTATTATTTCCGACCATAATGTATCTCTTGCTTTTATGTTATCTATTCCTATGTATATACCTAATATTTTAATATAATCTTCTTTTATTTTAAACTGGATCTCATTCTTTTCTGGCATACTGATATTAATAAACATGATTTCTGATTTCTCCATATTAATTTTGGCACCCGAAGCTCTCCCATATAACTCTACTAGTTCTATAACTCTATTAATACTCTCCATATCCCTTACTGTTATCGTCGTGTCATCCGCAAACTGCTGGACAACACTACTCAAACCTCCAGGCAACTCTATTTTGTTTATCAATTGATCTTTCTTTAATAGGAGCGCTAAAGGCTCAACCACTATCGAAAACAATATCGAGGATAGAGGGCAGCCTTGCCTCACCGACCTCTCCAGCGCAAAGGGATCGGTCAACAGACCGTTCACTTTGACCATACTTTTAGCATTTTTATACAATAATTTAATCCATGAAATTAACCTTTTACCGAAACCTACCTTTTCTAATACATTAAACAAAAATCTATGCTCCACCCTATCAAAAGCCTTATTGAGGTCTAAACTTAACACAATCCCTCCCTGACCATCTTTTTTCATATAATCAACTATGTCTCTTATCGTGTTGACCGAATCGCTTACCTCTCTCCCTGGCACACTATAAGCCTGCGTCGGCTCAACAATCGACGCCAACACCTCTTTTAATCTATTCGCAAAAATTTTCATTAATATTTTATAGTCTGTGTTTAATAGGCTTATAGGCCTATAATTACCCAAACATTCCTCACTCCCTTTCTGTTTAAATATCATCGTAATTACGCTCATTCCCATTGATTCAGGAACTTTCTGAACCGTTTCTATAGCTCGAAAGAGCTTCAGTAAAATAGGTGCCAGCAGATCCGTAAAGACTTTATAAAAGTCGCTCGAGAGGCCATCCGTCCCAGGACTCTTATTGGTTTTCATTTTTTCAATAGCATGTTTGATGTCTGATAATGCTATGTCCTGGTCACACGCTGTTCTCTCGGCTTCTGTGATCGTGGCATCTATTTTACTGAGTGTCTCCTTTTCCTCTTCTTCTTTAACCTCCCCCTTGCTGAACAGGTCAGCATAATAGTTTTGCACAATGTTAGCAATATCAATTAAATCTGTTGTGCACACACCATTCCTATCTTGTAGTTTCTTAATGAAACATTTACTTTGTTTCACTTTTTCCAAACCTAGAAAGAAAGCATTGCTTTTTTCCCCCTCTACCGCATATTGCGCTCTGCTCCTCACAATCGCACCCACACATCTTTGTAAGTCCATTTCGGCTAGTTCAGTCTGAAGTCTCATCAGCCTCTCTGTATCCGGATTATCATCCGCATTTATCATTATTATTTTCATTCTAATTTCCCTCTCCCTTTGTTTTGTTTTATAATTTAAATTCTTAGCATATCTAATTGTTTTGAGCTTAATCACAGCTTTTACCTCTTCCCACCAATCAATTATGTTCTCTCTATAAGAGGCTTTTGAGACTTCAGACTGAACTAACTTAATGATCATTTTCCTATAATCCTCTCTTTTTAAGAGACTGGAGTTTAAACACCAGAGCCCACCACTTTTACCTTCTGCCGTGTCACCCAGGGAAAAGCTTAGGATGGCGTGATCACTTAAAGCAGTGAGTTTGTATCCGATGTTATTTAACTTATTTATTAATGCAGTTTTAGCAAGACATAAATCGATTCTACTCTGTTTAACAATACCCAAAACCACTTGTACTCTTGAGTAGTCTCTCCTAGTTGGATTTTTAGTTCTCCATACGTCACATAAGTTTTTACTGTTCATTACTTCTGCAAGGGTAGTTCTAGACACGTCAGCTTTGAAAGTCGTTGTATCTGACACATCTAATCTACTGCATTTTACATTAAAATCTCCCACCACAATGCAGTTTTCTCCGACCTTTTCCCCCACTTTTTTGAAAAAGGCCTTTCTTTCTATCTCCTTATTCGGAGCATAAATATTTAACAAGTTATACATCATACCTTCATACCTGAATCCTATTAATAATATTCTTCCTCTTAAATCGCTATAAATCAGTTTAACATCATTCACACATTTACTTGTGATCAAAATCGCTACTCCACAGGATTTATCCTCCCCATTGTTCATAAAAAAGTGTCCACTCCACTTTTTTCTGCACTCCCGTGCCTTTTCATCATCCCAATGCGTTTCTTGCAAACAAATGATGTCTGCCTTGCATAGTCCGATTGTCTTTTCAAATTTATCAATTGTTCTTACTCCATTTATGTTAACAGAAGCAAGAAACAACATTATTGATATTAAGGGGAAAATAATCATAGTCTCTCTTTTCTCCCCCTTACCTCTCTTCTAGTCCCCTTCCATTTTGCAAATCTCTTCCTCCCGGCCGCCACCTCCTGAAAGTCCATGTCCTCCGCCTCAGACTGCGACCCGGAGCCTACGCTCTCCGTCACACTCTCCGGAACCATCAGCTGGCTCTGATCGTCCATAACGTTCTCCGCCGCCTCATCTGCCTCCTCCTGCCGCTCCTCACGACCTCCCTCCCGTAGCGGGATCGAGTCCACAGCCACAGCCACGCCCGCCGCATCCCGACCTCCACTCCGACCCCCGCCCCGGGTCCGGACCTGGCCCTGGCTCTTTCCGCCTTGGCCGTCCATCTGGTTCTGGTTCCGGGTCTGGCTCAGCCTGGACAGCTTCCCCCTTGAAGTACTCCCCCTAGCTCCTATTCCTTTAGGAGCCGCCGGCACTCGGAAGTTTCCCCCCGAGGGACCAGGCACGGGATTTCCCCTCATGGTCGCAGTCGACCCAAGGGGTACACTGTCCAGACCGCTGCTGATGTTGTCCTCCTCCATCCCGCTCTGCTCAGCTCCCGAGCCCTGCCCCTGGGCGCAGCCCGACGAAGCGTCACTGCTGTCTCCCTCCTCCTCCTCAGGATCTGTGCCGTCGCAGGTGTCGTCCTGTTCGTTCTGCTGCTGACATTCACACTTCTCTTTTCTTTTTTCACATCCTGCGCAGACCGTCATTTCTCCTTGGCACTCCCTTGCGTAGTGCCCCGGTTGGTTGCACTTATGGCACTTAAAGTCTGGGCATTCTCTCAAAATGTGCCCCGGCTGAATACACAGCCTGCACACTTTGACCTGGTTGTCGTGTATTACCCTGAAGTATTCGGTTCCTTCTAGGGTCTCGAACTTCGTCGAATAAGGCAGGGATTGCACCGTCTCATTGAATTTGACTCGGCAGAATCTCGTGCCGTCGAAAATGTCTGTTCCGGCCCATTTCCGCCTTTTAATGGGTGAAATCGCCTTTACTCCCCACACACTCAGCTTAGCCCTGATGTCCTCGTCCGTGATATATGTTGGTAGGTTGAGAAATGAGACTACCATTTCATCCCTAGCCACTTCTCTTGCCATTATTTGAGACCTCTTTATTTTGAAGCCATCTAAAAGTCTTTCCTTCCCTTTCGGGTTGCTCATTGTCAATTCGTACTTATTTTGTCCTTTAAACCGGCAGCCAATTACTTTCCCACATGTATCCTTCACCACATTCAATAGTTCCATCATCGTTACTCTGTCTTCTCCCACAATCTCCACATTAAGATTGAGGGTTTTATCCAAGATCTTCTCAGCTGTTAAATCATCACTCACTTTCTTGTCTCTCGTGTCGTTCTCCATTCCTGGTCTACCTGCCATGTTATCTGTCTTCTCTTTCGTCAAGTCCAAAACGGCGTTCTTGCTCGTTGTCTTTTTGCCCATACCAGATCGATTTGCCGTGTGGTCTGTCCTCTCTGTCGCCGAATCCAAATCGCCGTCTGGTCTCGTGGTCGATTTATCCATTCCGGGTCGTTTTTCCATGTTGTCCGTCCAAAAGCACGTCGAGGGGAAATACCCCCGAACAGCCAAAGCTGCAGGGGGAAGACAAAACACACACGGGATTCAACAAACACTCCACACACTCACACAAGACAAACGGGGAGCACACTCTCTCAAACCAGGAAGTCGTCACGAATCAGGGGCTGCTGGGAATATCCTACTCTCTAGCACACAGGGTGGTTCAGAGTGGTATGGCCGTAAGCAATTGAGGCGGCGGCAGGGAGGCCTTTTATACACGGCTTAGCCTGTGCCTACTGCAGGGCCTTTTGAAAACCAGCCACCAAATGGGCCTAGTTCTCTGCCCTCTATTATCATTGACGCCCTCAGCCGTTGTGCTCACCGGGAGCAAGGCCGCAGTCTTTTCTCTCCCCTACATTTGCGCTGTTCAGCGACGGCAGGGACACAAATGCATGCTGTGATAAGTTTGCAGCCTCCCCAAGGGAAAGCCAGCTGTTGCTGGCACACGGGACGTGATGTCGTCCTTGTACTTCCTCTGCAAAAGTGACTGCACTGCCGCTGGCCAGCACTGTTGTTCGAGGCCCCCTGTCTCCCCCGGAGAGGGAGCAGCGCCCTCTGCTGCCTAGAAAGATGAAAAAGCTTACAGCACCTGGTATTCCCAGGCGGTCTCCCATCCAAGTACTAACCAGGCCCGACCCTGCTTAGCTTCCGAGATCGGGCGTGTTTTTTTTTTTTTTCTTTTATTATCAAAAAATATGATTTTGAACATACATTTTCTTATTTACATTATTCACAACATATAAAGACTCAAGCATAAAGACAGAAGTATAACACAAATGAAAATACAAGACAAAAATCAAGCGTAAAAATAAAAGACACACAAAACTAACACTTTCAACAAAAGATAAACACATCACTCATACATACGTGACCAAAAATAAAGTAAGTCAAAAAAAAACAAAATGAAACAAAAGAAACTACATCCTTGCATACAACATACATGGAGAAACCCTACCACTGCCATAGCAGTGATAACGGTTCCACATTAAATAGACAACTTTTTAACATAAAATTAGATATTCCATCACAAAACACATCATTTTCCATTTTACCAATTCCATACAAGGTTTTTGTTATCGTCCAGCGTGATAAGCGAATTGTCTTTCAGAAATAGCTCCTTGAAATGAATTACACCACAGATCCATCTGTTCCTGACATCTTTTCTCATAACACCTTTAAATATGTTCCAGACACTTGCTATCTTGTTATCGTAGTGAGCTATATTTCTTCGTTGTCTTATCGCCCATCTAGCATGGCTCAACACATAATTACACAAATTGACATTTTTTACAGCATTTTTATCACAAACTCCAAACAATATTGTTTCACACCACAAAACCTTGTCATCAAATACAAACCCTAAGCACTTTGACAACAGGGTTTTCAGTTTGTCGAAAAACACATCTAAACCTACACACTCTACTAACGTGTTTTAAATTTTCAGGCTCAAGTTTACACACATCACAGTCTCTGCTTATGTTCTTATCCATTTGATGAACTATTACATTGGTGTATATTTTGTTATGTCTAATTTTGAAGTCTTTTTCTTCACATTCTAAGCTGTTTTCTTTTATTCTCCAATTCCCCCACACTCTTTCCTGATCTATGTTAGGCATAACATTTCTCCAGAACTTCAAGGAAGCCGGCAGCTGCGACTCCTTTGCCACAAAACATTTATATATTTCTTTGGTTTTCAATACACTCATACATACCCATTTATCATTTTTAAATACTCTCAACTCAGGCAACGACTCCGTTCTGCTAACAACAATTTGCTTTTCAATTAACTCTACCCATTGCCTGGGCACACAATCTTTGATTCTTTCTACGTAATTGACAATTGTTTTCCAGGGCATTCCATCCTCAATCACATGTACGGTATCGTAAATAGCGGCCGGTGGCAAAAACCCCGTCACCACCTCGTACATCATGTCCTTCAGTTGCCTGATGCCTGCCTCAATAAAAGTTTTATTATACAATGTCTGGTTGTTATACTTTATCTTCTCATTCATAAATATCGGCATTTCTCTTATTGTATTTACATTATTACACACATAATCAACATTTACCAAAAATTCAGAATGAGCTGCCAAGACTTCTTTATAAAAGTCCGGCAGTCCCTCCGTCAACGGTTTCTTCAGTTTCATAAGCAGTGTGAAGTCACCGCACCCCATCACACTATTCAGATAATGTCTGAACATATTTTTCCATCCATAACAATCTTTATCATACAGATACTTTAGAATTACCTTCATTCTTAATGCTTTCTTTTTGCAATCTACATCTACTAGTTTCAGCCCTCCTTGCTCATATTCGCCTATGAGCGTTTTTCTAGCAATTTTACCAACTTTTGCACCCCACATGAAATTCGTTACCATGGTGTTTATTTGGTTACTGGCCCATACGGGCAAGTCTACCGAAGCCAGCGTGTAAATTAGCTTCGATAGGATTAAGTTGTTAACCACAATCACCTTGCCCATCAATTTTAAATCTCTCAGTCTCCATAAGTTAAGACATTTCTGCATCTTATTTATTACTTCCGACCATAATGTATCTCTTGCTTTTATATTATCTATTCCTATATATATACCTAATATTTTAATATAATCTTCTTTTATTTTAAACCGGATCTCGTTCTTTTCTGGCATACTGCTATTAATAAACATGATTTCTGATTTCTCCATATTAATTTTGGCCCCCGAGGCTCTCCCGTATAATTCTACTAGTTTTATCACTCTATTGATACTCTCCATATCCCTTACCGTAACCGTCGTGTCATCCGCATATTGCTGGACGACACTACACAAACCTCCGGGCAGCTCTATTTTATTAATCAGTTTATCTTTTTTGAGCAGGAGCGCTAAAGGCTCAACCACTATCGAGAATAATATCGAGGACAGAGGGCAGCCTTGCCTCACCGACCTCTCCAGCGCAAAGGGATCGGTCAACAGACCGTTCACTTTGACCATACTTTTAGCATTTTTATATAATAATTTAATCCATGCAATTAATCTTTTACCGAAACCTACCTTTTCTAATACTTTAAATAAAAATCTGTGCTCTACTCTATCAAAAGCCTTGTTGAAATCTAAACCCAACACTATTCCTCCCTGACCGTCATTTTTCATATACTCAACTATGTCTCTAATTGTGTTGACCGAGTCGCTCACCTCTCTCCCTGGCACGCTGTAAACCTGTGTCGGCTCAACAATCGAGGCCAACACCTGTTTTAATCTATTTGCAAAGATTTTCATTAGTATTTTGTAGTCAGTATTTAATAGGCTTATAGGTCTGTAATTACCTAGATCTTCCTTACTCCCTTTCTGTTTGAATATTAACGTTATTACGCTCATGCCCATAGATTCAGGAATCTTTTGAGTCATTTCTATAGCTCTGAAGAGCCTCAGCAAAATAGGTGCCAACAGATCCGCAAAAACTTTGTAGAAGTCACCCGATAAGCCATCTGTCCCAGGACTTTTGTTGGATTTCATCCTTCCAATAGCATCTTTGATGTCAGATAATACTATTTCTTGATCACATGCTGCTCTCTCGGCTTCTGAGATTGTGGCACCTATTTTGCTGAGGACCCCCTCTTCTGCTATTTCTTCGACCTCCCCCTTGCTGAACAAGTCAGCATAATAGTTTTGTACAATGTTAGCAATGTCAATCATATCTGTAGTACATACACCATCCCTATCTTGCAGTTTCTTAATAAAACATTTGTTTTGTTTTGCTTTTTCTAAGCCCAGAAAGTAAGCATTGCTTTTCTCTCCTTCCACTGCATATTGCGCTCTGCTTCTCACGATGGCTCCCACACATCTTTGTAGATCCATTTCTGCTAGTTCAGTCTGAAGTCTCATCAGCCTCTCTGTGTCTGGATTATCATCCGCATTTATCATTGTAATTTTCATTCTAATTCCCTTTGTTTTGTTTTATAGTTTAAATTCTTAGCGTATCTGATTGTTTTAAGTTTAATCACAGCTTTTACTTCTTCCCACCAATCGATTATGTTTTCTTTATAAGAGGCTTTTGAGACTTCAGACCGAACCAGCTTAATAACCATCTCCCTATACTCTTCTCTCTTTAAGAGGCTAGAGTTTATGCACCAGAGCCCACCACTTTTCCCTTCTGCCATGTCACCCAGGGAAAAGCGTAAGATGGCATGGTCGCTTAAAGCATTAAGTTGGTATCTAATATTGTTTATCTTATTTATTAATTCAGTTTTAGCAAGACATAAGTCAATCCTGCTCTGTTTGACAACACCCATAACCACCTGCATTCTCGAGTAATCTCTTTTAATTGGATTTTTGATTCTCCACACGTCGCATAAGTTCTTGTTATTCATTACTTCCATAAGGGTAGTTCTAGATAAGTCATTTTTAAAGGTCGTTATATCCGACCCGTCCAATCTGGTACATCTCACATTAAAGTCACCCACTATTATACAGTTTTCTCTAACCTTTTCCCCCACTTTTTCGAAGAATACTTTTCTTTCCATTTCCTTGTTTGGAGCATAAATATTTAACAAAGTGTACATTATTCCTTCATATCTAAATTCTATTACTAATATTCTTCCCTTTAAATCACTATAAATCAATTTCACATCATTTACACATTTACTGGTGACCATAATAGCAACTCCACAGGATTTATCTCCCCCATTGTTGATAAAGAAATGTCCATTCCACTTTTTCCTGCATTCCCGTGCCTTTCCATCGTCCCAGTGTGTCTCTTGCAGGCAGATAATATCTGCCTTGCATAGTTCAATCATTTTTTCAAACTTGTCAATAGTTCTCACTCCATTTACATTAACAGAAGTAAGAAATAACATGATTGTCACTAAGGGGAAAATAATCATAGTTTTTCTTTTCTCCCCCTTACCTCTCTTCTAGTCTCTTTCCATTTAGCGAGTCTCTTCCTCCCGGCCGCCACCTCTTTGAAGTCCATCTCCTCCTCCTCCGACTGTGACCGGGAGCTTACACTCTCCACCACGCTCCCCGGGATCAACAGCTGGCTCTGATCGTCTATATCGTTCTCCGCCGCCTCATCCGCTCCCTCCCGCCGCTCCTCACGACCCTTCTCCTGTAGTGGGGTCGAGTCCACCGCCACACCTGCCGCATCCCGACCTCCACTCCGACCCCCGCCCCGGGTCCGGACCTGGCTCTGGTTCCTTCTGCCTTGGCCGTCCCTCTGGTTCTGGTTCCGGGCCTGGCTCAGTCTGGACAGCTTCCCCCTCGAAGTACTCCCCCCAGCTCCCAAAATGCTAGGAGCCGCCGGCACTCGGAAGTTCCCTCCCGAGGGACCAGGCACGGGATTTCCCCTCATGGTCGTAATCAACCCAAGGGGTACACTGCCCAGACCGCCACTGAAGTTTTCCTCCTCCATCTCGCTTTGCTCGTCTCCCGAGCTCTGCCCCCGGCCGCAGCCCGACGCAGCGTCGCTGCCGTTTCCCTCCTCCTCCTCAGGATCTGTGCCGATGCAGGTGCCATCTTGCTCGTCATGCTCCCGACATTCACATTTCTCCTTCTTTTTGTTGCAATCAGCGCAGACCGTTGTTCCACCCTGGCACTCCCTTGCGTAGTGCCCCGGTTGGTCGCACTTATGGCATTTGAAGTCCGGGCATTCTCTCAGAATGTGGCCTGGTTGGATACACAGTCTGCAAACTTTAACTTGGTTATCATGTATCACACGGAAATATTCAGTTCCCTCCAGGGTTTCAAACTTTGTCGAGTATGGCAGGGACTGCACCGTTTCATTAAACTTGACACGGCAGAACCGTGTGCCATCAAAAATGTCCGTACCGGCCCATTTCCGCCTTTTAATGGCCGAAATTACTTTAACTCCCCACACACTCAGTTTGGCTGTAATGTCCTCATCGGTGATATATGTCGGCAGGTTAAGGAATGAAACCACCATTTCATCCCTAGCCACTTCTCTCGCCATTATTTGAGATCTTTTGATTTTGAAACCGTCCAAAAGTCTCTCTTTGCCCTTCGGGTTGCTCATAGTTAATTCATATTTATTTTGGCCCTTAAATCGGCATCCAATTACCTTCCCACAGGTGTCTTTAACGGCATTTAAAAGTTCCATCATGGTAACTTTGTCTTCCCCCACAATCTCCACATTGAGATTGAGGGTTTTGTCAAGAATCTTTTCTGCCATCGAATCGTCACTCACATTTTTAGCATTTGTGTCTTTTGCCTTTCCTTGTTTCTCTGCCGTGTTATCCGTCCTTTCTTTCATCATGTTTGAAGCGGCGTCCTTGCTTGTTGTCATGCTGCTCGTGCTGGGTCTGTTTGCCGTGTGGTCCGTCCGTTCTTTTGCCGTATCCAAATCGCCGTCCGTTTTCATGGTCGATTTTTCCGTTCCAAGTCGTTTATCCATATTATCCGTCCGAAAGCACAACAAGGGGGAATACCCCCGAACAGCCAAAGCTGCCGGGGGAAGACAAACACACACAGGGTTTAGCAAACACTCACACACTCACACAGCACAAACGGGGAGCACACTCTCTCAATCAGGAAGTTGTCTCGATTCAGGGGCTGCTGGGAATTCCGACTCTCTATCACGCACGGTGGTTCAGAGTGGTATGGCCATAAGCAATTGAGGCGGCGGCAGGGAGGCCCTTTATACACGGCTTAGCCTGTGCCTACTGCAGGGCCTTTTGAAAACCGGCCACCAAATGGGCCTATTTCTCTGCCCTCTATTATCATTGACGCCCTCAGCCGTTGTGCTCACCGGGAGCAAGGCCGCAGTCTTTTCTCTCCCCTACATTTGCGCTGTTCAGCGACGGCAGGGACACAAATGCATGCTGTGATAAGTTTGCAGCCTCCCCAAGGGAAAGCCAGCTGTTGCTGGCACACGGGACGTGATGTCGTCCTTGTACTTCCTCTGCAAAAGTGACTGCACTGCCGCTGGCCAGCAATGTTGTTCGAGGCCCCCTGTCTCCCCCGGAGAGGGAGCAGCGCCCTCTGCTGCCTAGGAAGATGAAAAAGCTTACAGCACCTGGTATTCCCAGGCGGTCTCCCATCCAAGTACTAACCAGGCCCGACCCTGCTTAGCTTCCGAGATCGGACGAGATCGGGCGTGTTTTTTTTTTTTTATCTTTTATCATCAAAAAATATGATTTTGAACATACATTTTCTTATTTACATTATTCACAACACATATATAGACTCAGGCAAAAAGACAACATATGACACAAATGAAAATACAAGACCAAAAATCAAGCGTAAAAATAAAAGACACATAAAACCAACACTTTCAACAAAAGATAAACACATCACTCATACATACATGACAAAAAATAAAGTAAGTCAAAAGAAACCAAATGAAACAAAAGAAACTACATCCTTCCATACAGCATACAGAGAGAAACCTTACCACTGTCTTGACAGTGACACTGGTTCCACATTAAATAGGCAGCTTTTTTAACATAAAAACAGATCTTCCACAACAAAAAGAACATTCTTTTCCATTTTACCAATTCCACACAAGGTTTTTGTTATCATCCAGCGTGATGAGCGAATTGTCTTTCAGAAACAGCTCTTTGAAATTAATTACACCACAAATCCATCTGTTTCTGACATCTTTTCTCATTGCACCTTTAAAGATGTTCCACACACTTGCTATTTTGTTTTCGTAATGAGCTATATTCCTTCGTTGCCTTATCGCCCATCTTGCATGGCTCAAAACATAATTACACAGATTTACATTTTTTACAACATTTTTATCACAAACTCCAAACAATATTATTTCACACCACGAAACCTTGTCATCAAATACAAACCCTAAACCCTTTGACAACAGGGTTTTCAATTTGTCAACAAAAATATCTAAGCCTACACACTCTACTAACATGTGCTTTAAGTTCTCAGGCTCTAGCTTACACACATCACAGTCTCTGCTTATGTTCTTATCCATTTGATGTACTATTACATTGGTATATATTTTGTTATGTCTTATTTTGAAATCATTGTCTTCACATTCCAAGCTATTTTCTTTTACTCTCCAATTCCCCCATACTCTCTTCTGATCTATGTCAGGCATGACATTTCTCCAGAATTTCAGGGAAGCCGGCAGCTGCAGCTCCTTTGTTACAAAACGTTTGTATATTTCTTTGGTTTTCAATACACTTATACATACCCATTGATTGTCTTTAAACACTCTCAGTTCAGGCAACGACTCTGTTCTGCTATTAACAGTTTGTTTTTCAATTAACTCGACCCATTGCCTGGGAACACACTCTTTGATTCTTCTTACATAGTTAACAATTGTTCTCCAGGGCATTTCGTCATCAATCACATGTACAGTATCATAAACAGCGGCCGGTGGCAAAAATCCCGTCACCACCTCATACATCATGTCTTTCAATTGTCTGATACCTGCTTCAATAAATGTTTTGTTATACAATGTCTGGTTGTTGAACTTAATTTTCTCATTCATAAATATAGGCATTTCTCTTATCACATTAATATTGCTACACACATAGTCCACATTTACCAAAAATTCAGAATGAGCCGCCATGACTTCCTTATAAAAGTCCGGCAAAACCTGCAACATAGGTTTCTTCAGATTCATCAGAAGTGTGAAATCACCACACCCCATAACACTGTTCAGATAATATTTAAACATGTTTTTCCAGCCATAACAATTTTTGTCAAATAAATATTTTAGAATAACTTTCATTCTTAATGCTTTCTTTTTACAATTTATATCTACTAGTTTTAGCCCTCCTTGTTCATATTCGCCTATGAGCGTTTTCCTAGCTATTTTACCTACTTTTGCACCCCATATGAAATTCGTTATCATAGTATTAATTTGGTTACTGGCCCATAAGGGCAGATCTACCGAAGCCAGTGTGTAAATTAGCTTCGATAGGATTAAGTTGTTTACCACTATTACCTTGCCCTTCAGTTTTAAATCTCTAAGTTTCCATAAGTTTAGACATTTTTGCATTTTATTTATTACTTCTGACCATAGAGTATCCCTTGCCTGCCTTAGGAGCTCATTGACATTTGGAAACCCCGGCCATTCATGCGTTAGGGAATTTCGGGCCCCAAACGGACGCTCCCTTCCCGCCCAAACGGAGGCCCCTAAAAATCGGGAACCGAAGCGATCCGCATTAATATTCGTCCGGGACCCACGCGGGAAAACTTGGCTCCGATCCGACCCACGGTTCCCGAGATATGATTTTCCAAAGTTTTGGGACAGTGTTCCCGTTTGTCAGGCAACGCCGGACCGGCCACCAGGTGGCACACGGGAGCCCTGACATTCGGGAACATTTTTGACAAACGGGTTGACAAACGGGAACATTTTTGACATTTGGGGCGGCAGCCCCCGAAACGTCCAAAATGGTCCCGTTTGTCATTTGACAAACAGGAACATTTTTGTTCCCAAATGTCAACCCAAATGTCAAAAATGTTCCCAAATGGACACAGACATAAGGAAACTGAAAGGTCAGAAGGCCTCCAGAAGGCCATTTCACTGGATTTTGACCCTTTATACTAGAGCTAGAAAGTTGCAACCTTTTCCAACTGAAAGTTGGTGTTACAGTGAAGATCTGACATAAATTTGGTGGGTCTGGATGCATGTTAAGGTGCCTAAAAACCTGCACCAATGTCAAAGGGTAGGCAGTTTTCCCTTGTGTCAAAGTTGACATTAGGGTTATGTGAATATTATATTTCAAATGTGCATATTTTCTCAAATAAAGGTCCCAGAGACCCCAGATTTTGCACAGACATTGTGGGCGGGGCCTAGAACAAGCCCACATCACCAAATCCCCTCTGCGGCATCTAGAAAAAAATTAGGGTTATTTGGAATAGTTCAAGTGAGGATGGTGTTAGGGTTGACTAGTTGGACAGCCCCTGTCAAAGTTGGGCAGATTGGTGAAATGACATTTTTTTTCTAAATTGGTCAGAGCTCTGATTTTTTAATATGTCGTTGCCACTCCCAAATGGGGCACTTCCATCTTTGTCCGGACCCTGTAGCACGTAGCATTGCTGCGTGGTAAGCGTGACACCCCACATACATTTGAATGGGAAATTTGGATAGGATAAGTGAATGGCAAGTTATACCCAAATGTCAACCCAAATGGCAAAAATGTTTTCAAATGGACAACGGCAAATGTCAAAAATGTTCCCCTTTGTCACTGTGACATTTGGGAACATTTTTGACATTTGGGAGATGTGGTTAGGGTTAGGGTTGGATTTTCATTTGTAAGTTTGGAACTTTTTGAGGAATGCACCACTATATATCCCTTATAAAATATAAGGGATATTTTGACATTTGGCATACTTTTGAATGGGTGGGCAGGGTTCCCAAATGTCAACCCAAATGTCAAAAATGTTCCCAAATGTCACAGTGACAAATGGGAAAATTTTTGACATTTGGGTTTACAAACGGGAACATTTTTGACATTTGGGTTGACATTTGGGAACATTTTTGACATTTGGGTTGACAAACGGGAACATTTTT
>NC_136006.1:24518950-24533950 GCF_048128805.1 Centroberyx gerrardi | reverse complement strand
GGGCCCTGCAGTAGGCACAGGCTAAGCCGTGTATAAAAGGCCTCCCTGCCGCTGCCTCAATTGCTTACGGCCATACCACTCTGAACACGCCCGATCTCGTCCGATCTCGGAAGCTAAGCAGGGTCGGGCCTGGTTAGTACTTGGATGGGAGACCGCCTGGGAATACCAGGTGCTGTAAGCTTTTTCATCTTTCTAGGCAGCAGAGGGCGCTGCTCCCTCTCCGGGGGAGACAGGGGGCCTCCAACAACAGTGCTGGCCAGCGGCAGTGCAGTCACTTTTGCAGAGGAAGTACAAGGACGACATCACGTCCCGTGTGCCAGCAACAGCTGGCTTTCCCTCGGGGAGGCTGCAAACTTATCACAGCATGCATTTGTGTCCCTGCCGTCGCTGAACAGCGCAAATGTAGGGGAGAGAAAAGACTGCGGCCTTGCTCCCGGTGAGCACAACGGCTGAGGGCGTCAATGATAATAGAGGGCAGAGAAATAGGCCCATTTGGTGGCCGGTTTTCAAAGGGCCCTGCAGTAGGCACAGGCTAAGCCGTGTATAAAAGGCCTCCCTGCCGCTGCCTCAATTGCTTACGGCCATACCACTCTGAACACGCCCGATCTCGTCCGATCTCGGAAGCTAAGCAGGGTCGGGCCTGGTTAGTACTTGGATGGGAGACCGCCTGGGAATACCAGGTGCTGTAAGCTTTTTCATCTTTCTAGGCAGCAGAGGGCGCTGCTCCCTCTCCGGGGGAGACAGGGGGCCTCGAACAACAGTGCTGGCCAGCGGCAGTGCAGTCACTTTTGCAGAGGAAGTACAAGGACGACATCACGTCCCGTGTGCCAGCAACAGCTGGCTTTCCCTCGGGGAGGCTGCAAACTTATCACAGCATGCATTTGTGTCCCTGCCGTCGCTGAACAGCGCAAATGTAGGGGAGAGAAAAGACTGCGGCCTTGCTCCCGGTGAGCACAACGGCTGAGGGCGTCAATGATAATAGAGGGCAGAGAAATAGGCCCATTTGGTGGCCGGTTTTCAAAGGGCCCTGCAGTAGGCACAGGCTAAGCCGTGTATAAAAGGCCTCCCTGCCGCTGCGTCAATTGCTTACGGCCATACCACTCTGAACACGCCCGATCTCGTCCGATCTCGGAAGCTAAGCAGGGTCGGGCCTGGTTAGTACTTGGATGGGAGACCGCCTGGGAATACCAGGTGCTGTAAGCTTTTTCATCTTTCTAGGCAGCAGAGGGCGCTGCTCCCTCTCCGGGGGAGACAGGGGGCCTCCAACAACAGTGCTGGCCAGCGGCAGTGCAGTCACTTTTGCAGAGGAAGTACAAGGACGACATCACGTCCCGTGTGCCAGCAACAGCTGGCTTTCCCTCGGGGAGGCTGCAAACTTATCACAGCATGCATTTGTGTCCCTGCCGTCGCTGAACAGCGCAAATGTAGGGGAGAGAAAAGACTGCGGCCTTGCTCCCGGTGAGCACAACGGCTGAGGGCGTCAATGATAATAGAGGGCAGAGAAATAGGCCCATTTGGTGGCCGGTTTTCAAAGGGCCCTGCAGTAGGCACAGGCTAAGCCGTGTATAAAAGGCCTCCCTGCCGCCGCCTCAATTGCTTACGGCCATACCACTCTGAACACGCCCGATCTCGTCCGATCTCGGAAGCTAAGCAGGGTCGGGCCTGGTTAGTACTTGGATGGGAGACCGCCTGGGAATACCAGGTGCTGTAAGCTTTTTCATCTTTCTAGGCAGCAGAGGGCGCTGCTCCCTCTCCGGGGGAGACAGGGGGCCTCCAACAACAGTGCTGGCCAGCGGCAGTGCAGTCACTTTTGCAGAGGAAGTACAAGGACGACATCACGTCCCGTGTGCCAGCAACAGCTGGCTTTCCCTCGGGGAGGCTGCAAACTTATCACAGCATGCATTTGTGTCCCTGCCATCGCTGAACAGCGCAAATGTAGGGGAGAGAAAAGACTGCGGCCTTGCTCCCGGTGAGCACAACGGCTGAGGGCGTCAATGATAATAGAGGGCAGAGAAATAGGCCCATTTGGTGGCCGGTTTTCAAAGGGCCCTGCAGTAGGCACAGGCTAAGCCGTGTATAAAAGGCCTCCCTGCCGCCGCCTACATCGTTTACGGCCATACCACTCTGAACACGCCCGATCTCGTCCGATCTCGGAAGCTAAGCAGGGTCGGGCCTGGTTAGTACTTGGATGGGAGACCGCCTGGGAATACCAGGTGCTGTAAGCTTTTTCATCTTTCTAGGCAGCAGAGGGCGCTGCTCCCTCTCCGGGGGAGACAGGGGGCCTCCAACAACAGTGCTGGCCAGCGGCAGTGCAGTCACTTTTGCAGAGGAAGTACAAGGACGACATCACGTCCCGTGTGCCAGCAACAGCTGGCTTTCCCTCGGGGAGGCTGCAAACTTATCACAGCATGCATTTGTGTCCCTGCCGTCGCTGAACAGCGCAAATGTAGGGGAGAGAAAAGACTGCGGCCTTGCTCCCGGTGAGCACAACGGCTGAGGGCGTCAATGATAATAGAGGGCAGAGAAATAGGCCCATTTGGTGGCCGGTTTTCAAAGGGCCCTGCAGTAGGCACAGGCTAAGCCGTGTATAAAAGGCCTCCCTGCCGCCGCCTCAATTGCTTACGGCCATACCACTCTGAACACGCCCGATCTCGTCCGATCTCGGAAGCTAAGCAGGGTCGGGCCTGGTTAGTACTTGGATGGGAGACCGCCTGGGAATACCAGGTGCTGTAAGGTTTTTCATCTTTCTAGGCAGCAGAGGGCGCTGCTCCCTCTCCGGGGGAGACAGGGGGCCTCGAACAACAGTGCTGGCCAGCGGCAGTGCAGTCACTTTTGCAGAGGAATTACAAGGACGACATCACGTCCCGTGTGCCAGCAACAGCTGGCTTTCCCTCGGGGAGGCTGCAAACTTATCACAGCATGCATTTGTGTCCCTGCCGTCGCTGAACAGCGCAAATGTAGGGGAGAGAAAAGACTGCGGCCTTGCTCCCGGTGAGCACAACGGCTGAGGGCGTCAATGATAATAGAGGGCAGAGAAATAGGCCCATTTGGTGGCCGGTTTTCAAAGGGCCCTGCAGTAGGCACAGGCTAAGCCGTGTATAAAAGGCCTCCCTGCCGCCGCCTCAATTGCTTACGGCCATACCACTCTGAACACGCCCGATCTCGTCCGATCTCGGAAGCTAAGCAGGGTCGGGCCTGGTTAGTACTTGGATGGGAGACCGCCTGGGAATACCAGGTGCTGTAAGCTTTTTCATCTTTCTAGGCAGCAGAGGGCGCTGCTCCCTCTCCGGGGGAGACAGGGGGCCTCCAACAACAGTGCTGGCCAGCGGCAGTGCAGTCACTTTTGCAGAGGAAGTACAAGGACGACATCACGTCCCGTGTGCCAGCAACAGCTGGCTTTCCCTCGGGGAGGCTGCAAACTTATCACAGCATGCATTTGTGTCCCTGCCATCGCTGAACAGCGCAAATGTAGGGGAGAGAAAAGACTGCGGCCTTGCTCCCGGTGAGCACAACGGCTGAGGGCGTCAATGATAATAGAGGGCAGAGAAATAGGTCCATTTGGTGGCCGGTTTTCAAAGGGCCCTGCAGTAGGCACAGGCTAAGCCGTGTATAAAAGGCCTCCCTGCCGCCGCCTCAATTGCTTACGGCCATACCACTCTGAACACGCCCGATCTCGTCCGATCTCGGAAGCTAAGCAGGGTCGGGCCTGGTTAGTACTTGGATGGGAGACCGCCTGGGAATACCAGGTGCTGTAAGCTTTTTCATCTTTCTAGGCAGCAGAGGGCGCTGCTCCCTCTCCGGGGGAGACAGGGGGCCTCGAACAACAGTGCTGGCCAGCGGCAGTGCAGTCACTTTTGCAGAGGAATTACAAGGACGACATCACGTCCCGTGTGCCAGCAACAGCTGGCTTTCCCTCGGGGAGGCTGCAAACTTATCACAGCATGCATTTGTGTCCCTGCCGTCGCTGAACAGCGCAAATGTAGGGGAGAGAAAAGACTGCGGCCTTGCTCCCGGTGAGCACAACGGCTGAGGGCGTCAATGATAATAGAGGGCAGAGAAATAGGCCCATTTGGTGGCCGGTTTTCAAAGGGCCCTGCAGTAGGCACAGGCTAAGCCGTGTATAAAAGGCCTCCCTGCCGCCGCCTCAATTGCTTACGGCCATACCACTCTGAACACGCCCGATCTCGTCCGATCTCGGAAGCTAAGCAGGGTCGGGCCTGGTTAGTACTTGGATGGGAGACCGCCTGGGAATACCAGGTGCTGTAAGCTTTTTCATCTTTCTAGGCAGCAGAGGGCGCTGCTCCCTCTCCGGGGGAGACAGGGGGCCTCCAACAACAGTGCTGGCCAGCGGCAGTGCAGTCACTTTTGCAGAGGAAGTACAAGGACGACATCACGTCCCGTGTGCCAGCAACAGCTGGCTTTCCCTCGGGGAGGCTGCAAACTTATCACAGCATGCATTTGTGTCCCTGCCGTCGCTGAACAGCGCAAATGTAGGGGAGAGAAAAGACTGCGGCCTTGCTCCCGGTGAGCACAACGGCTGAGGGCGTCAATGATAATAGAGGGCAGAGAAATAGGCCCATTTGGTGGCCGGTTTTCAAAGGGCCCTGCAGTAGGCACAGGCTAAGCCGTGTATAAAAGGCCTCCCTGCCGCCGCCTCAATTGCTTACGGCCATACCACTCTGAACACGCCCGATCTCGTCCGATCTCGGAAGCTAAGCAGGGTCGGGCCTGGTTAGTACTTGGATGGGAGACCGCCTGGGAATACCAGGTGCTGTAAGCTTTTTCATCTTTCTAGGCAGCAGAGGGCGCTGCTCCCTCTCCGGGGGAGACAGGGGGCCTCCAACAACAGTGCTGGCCAGCGGCAGTGCAGTCACTTTTGCAGAGGAAGTACAAGGACGACATCACGTCCCGTGTGCCAGCAACAGCTGGCTTTCCCTCGGGGAGGCTGCAAACTTATCACAGCATGCATTTGTGTCCCTGCCGTCGCTGAACAGCGCAAATGTAGGGGAGAGAAAAGACTGCGGCCTTGCTCCCGGTGAGCACAACGGCTGAGGGCGTCAATGATAATAGAGGGCAGAGAAATAGGCCCATTTGGTGGCCGGTTTTCAAAGGGCCCTGCAGTAGGCACAGGCTAAGCCGTGTATAAAAGGCCTCCCTGCCGCCGCCTCAATTGCTTACGGCCATTCCACTCTGAACACGCCCGATCTCGTCCGATCTCGGAAGCTAAGCAGGGTCGGGCCTGGTTAGTACTTGGATGGGAGACCGCCTGGGAATACCAGGTGCTGTAAGCTTTTTCATCTTTCTAGGCAGCAGAGGGCGCTGCTCCCTCTCCGGGGGAGACAGGGGGCCTCCAACAACAGTGCTGGCCAGCGGCAGTGCAGTCACTTTTGCAGAGGAAGTACAAGGACGACATCACGTCCCGTGTGCCAGCAACAGCTGGCTTTCCCTCGGGGAGGCTGCAAACTTATCACAGCATGCATTTGTGTCCCTGCCGTCGCTGAACAGCGCAAATGTAGGGGAGAGAAAAGACTGCGGCCTTGCTCCCGGTGAGCACAACGGCTGAGGGCGTCAATGATAATAGAGGGCAGAGAAATAGGCCCATTTGGTGGCCGGTTTTCAAAGGGCCCTGCAGTAGGCACAGGCTAAGCCGTGTATAAAAGGCCTCCCTGCCGCCGCCTCAATTGCTTACGGCCATACCACTCTGAACACGCCCGATCTCGTCCGATCTCGGAAGCTAAGCAGGGTCGGGCCTGGTTAGTACTTGGATGGGAGACCGCCTGGGAATACCAGGTGCTGTAAGCTTTTTCATCTTTCTAGGCAGCAGAGGGCGCTGCTCCCTCTCCGGGGGAGACAGGGGGCCTCCAACAACAGTGCTGGCCAGCGGCAGTGCAGTCACTTTTGCAGAGGAAGTACAAGGACGACATCACGTCCCGTGTGCCAGCAACAGCTGGCTTTCCCTCGGGGAGGCTGCAAACTTATCACAGCATGCATTTGTGTCCCTGCCGTCGCTGAACAGCGCAAATGTAGGGGAGAGAAAAGACTGCGGCCTTGCTCCCGGTGAGCACAACGGCTGAGGGCGTCAATGATAATAGAGGGCAGAGAAATAGGCCCATTTGGTGGCCGGTTTTCAAAGGGCCCTGCAGTAGGCACAGGCTAAGCCGTGTATAAAAGGCCTCCCTGCCGCCGCCTCAATTGCTTACGGCCATACCACTCTGAACACGCCCGATCTCGTCCGATCTCGGAAGCTAAGCAGGGTCGGGCCTGGTTAGTACTTGGATGGGAGACCGCCTGGGAATACCAGGTGCTGTAAGCTTTTTCATCTTTCTAGGCAGCAGAGGGCGCTGCTCCCTCTCCGGGGGAGACAGGGGGCCTCCAACAACAGTGCTGGCCAGCGGCAGTGCAGTCACTTTTGCAGAGGAAGTACAAGGACGACATCACGTCCCGTGTGCCAGCAACAGCTGGCTTTCCCTCGGGGAGGCTGCAAACTTATCACAGCATGCATTTGTGTCCCTGCCGTCGCTGAACAGCGCAAATGTAGGGGAGAGAAAAGACTGCGGCCTTGCTCCCGGTGAGCACAACGGCTGAGGGCGTCAATGATAATAGAGGGCAGAGAAATAGGCCCATTTGGTGGCCGGTTTTCAAAGGGCCCTGCAGTAGGCACAGGCTAAGCCGTGTA
Source organism: Centroberyx gerrardi (assembly GCF_048128805.1). Taxonomy (NCBI): domain Eukaryota; kingdom Metazoa; phylum Chordata; class Actinopteri; order Beryciformes; family Berycidae; genus Centroberyx; species Centroberyx gerrardi. The sequence goes on along the minus strand of NC_136006.1, from coordinate 24,527,274 downwards.
TAAAAGGCCTCCCTGCCGCCGCCTCAATTGCTTACGGCCATTCCACTCTGAACACGCCCGATCTCGTCCGATCTCGGAAGCTAAGCAGGGTCGGGCCTGGTTAGTACTTGGATGGGAGACCGCCTGGGAATACCAGGTGCTGTAAGCTTTTTCATCTTTCTAGGCAGCAGAGGGCGCTGCTCCCTCTCCGGGGGAGACAGGGGGCCTCCAACAACAGTGCTGGCCAGCGGCAGTGCAGTCACTTTTGCAGAGGAAGTACAAGGACGACATCACGTCCCGTGTGCCAGCAACAGCTGGCTTTCCCTCGGGGAGGCTGCAAACTTATCACAGCATGCATTTGTGTCCCTGCCGTCGCTGAACAGCGCAAATGTAGGGGAGAGAAAAGACTGCGGCCTTGCTCCCGGTGAGCACAACGGCTGAGGGCGTCAATGATAATAGAGGGCAGAGAAATAGGCCCATTTGGTGGCCGGTTTTCAAAGGGCCCTGCAGTAGGCACAGGCTAAGCCGTGTATAAAAGGCCTCCCTGCCGCCGCCTCAATTGCTTACGGCCATACCACTCTGAACACGCCCGATCTCGTCCGATCTCGGAAGCTAAGCAGGGTCGGGCCTGGTTAGTACTTGGATGGGAGACCGCCTGGGAATACCAGGTGCTGTAAGCTTTTTCATCTTTCTAGGCAGCAGAGGGCGCTGCTCCCTCTCCGGGGGAGACAGGGGGCCTCCAACAACAGTGCTGGCCAGCGGCAGTGCAGTCACTTTTGCAGAGGAAGTACAAGGACGACATCACGTCCCGTGTGCCAGCAACAGCTGGCTTTCCCTCGGGGAGGCTGCAAACTTATCACAGCATGCATTTGTGTCCCTGCCGTCGCTGAACAGCGCAAATGTAGGGGAGAGAAAAGACTGCGGCCTTGCTCCCGGTGAGCACAACGGCTGAGGGCGTCAATGATAATAGAGGGCAGAGAAATAGGCCCATTTGGTGGCCGGTTTTCAAAGGGCCCTGCAGTAGGCACAGGCTAAGCCGTGTATAAAAGGCCTCCCTGCCGCCGCCTCAATTGCTTACGGCCATTCCACTCTGAACACGCCCGATCTCGTCCGATCTCGGAAGCTAAGCAGGGTCGGGCCTGGTTAGTACTTGGATGGGAGACCGCCTGGGAATACCAGGTGCTGTAAGCTTTTTCATCTTTCTAGGCAGCAGAGGGCGCTGCTCCCTCTCCGGGGGAGACAGGGGGCCTCCAACAACAGTGCTGGCCAGCGGCAGTGCAGTCACTTTTGCAGAGGAAGTACAAGGACGACATCACGTCCCGTGTGCCAGCAACAGCTGGCTTTCCCTCGGGGAGGCTGCAAACTTATCACAGCATGCATTTGTGTCCCTGCCGTCGCTGAACAGCGCAAATGTAGGGGAGAGAAAAGACTGCGGCCTTGCTCCCGGTGAGCACAACGGCTGAGGGCGTCAATGATAATAGAGGGCAGAGAAATAGGCCCATTTGGTGGCCGGTTTTCAAAGGGCCCTGCAGTAGGCACAGGCTAAGCCGTGTATAAAAGGCCTCCCTGCCGCCGCCTCAATTGCTTACGGCCATACCACTCTGAACACGCCCGATCTCGTCCGATCTCGGAAGCTAAGCAGGGTCGGGCCTGGTTAGTACTTGGATGGGAGACCGCCTGGGAATACCAGGTGCTGTAAGCTTTTTCATCTTTCTAGGCAGCAGAGGGCGCTGCTCCCTCTCCGGGGGAGACAGGGGGCCTCCAACAACAGTGCTGGCCAGCGGCAGTGCAGTCACTTTTGCAGAGGAAGTACAAGGACGACATCACGTCCCGTGTGCCAGCAACAGCTGGCTTTCCCTCGGGGAGGCTGCAAACTTATCACAGCATGCATTTGTGTCCCTGCCGTCGCTGAACAGCGCAAATGTAGGGGAGAGAAAAGACTGCGGCCTTGCTCCCGGTGAGCACAACGGCTGAGGGCGTCAATGATAATAGAGGGCAGAGAAATAGGCCCATTTGGTGGCCGGTTTTCAAAGGGCCCTGCAGTAGGCACAGGCTAAGCCGTGTATAAAAGGCCTCCCTGCCGCCGCCTCAATTGCTTACGGCCATACCACTCTGAACACGCCCGATCTCGTCCGATCTCGGAAGCTAAGCAGGGTCGGGCCTGGTTAGTACTTGGATGGGAGACCGCCTGGGAATACCAGGTGCTGTAAGCTTTTTCATCTTTCTAGGCAGCAGAGGGCGCTGCTCCCTCTCCGGGGGAGACAGGGGGCCTCCAACAACAGTGCTGGCCAGCGGCAGTGCAGTCACTTTTGCAGAGGAAGTACAAGGACGACATCACGTCCCGTGTGCCAGCAACAGCTGGCTTTCCCTCGGGGAGGCTGCAAACTTATCACAGCATGCATTTGTGTCCCTGCCGTCGCTGAACAGCGCAAATGTAGGGGAGAGAAAAGACTGCGGCCTTGCTCCCGGTGAGCACAACGGCTGAGGGCGTCAATGATAATAGAGGGCAGAGAAATAGGCCCATTTGGTGGCCGGTTTTCAAAGGGCCCTGCAGTAGGCACAGGCTAAGCCGTGTATAAAAGGCCTCCCTGCCGCCGCCTCAATTGCTTACGGCCATACCACTCTGAACACGCCCGATCTCGTCCGATCTCGGAAGCTAAGCAGGGTCGGGCCTGGTTAGTACTTGGATGGGAGACCGCCTGGGAATACCAGGTGCTGTAAGCTTTTTCATCTTTCTAGGCAGCAGAGGGCGCTGCTCCCTCTCCGGGGGAGACAGGGGGCCTCCAACAACAGTGCTGGCCAGCGGCAGTGCAGTCACTTTTGCAGAGGAAGTACAAGGACGACATCACGTCCCGTGTGCCAGCAACAGCTGGCTTTCCCTCGGGGAGGCTGCAAACTTATCACAGCATGCATTTGTGTCCCTGCCGTCGCTGAACAGCGCAAATGTAGGGGAGAGAAAAGACTGCGGCCTTGCTCCCGGTGAGCACAACGGCTGAGGGCGTCAATGATAATAGAGGGCAGAGAAATAGGCCCATTTGGTGGCCGGTTTTCAAAGGGCCCTGCAGTAGGCACAGGCTAAGCCGTGTATAAAAGGCCTCCCTGCCGCCGCCTCAATTGCTTACGGCCATACCACTCTGAACACGCCCGATCTCGTCCGATCTCGGAAGCTAAGCAGGGTCGGGCCTGGTTAGTACTTGGATGGGAGACCGCCTGGGAATACCAGGTGCTGTAAGCTTTTTCATCTTTCTAGGCAGCAGAGGGCGCTGCTCCCTCTCCGGGGGAGACAGGGGGCCTCCAACAACAGTGCTGGCCAGCGGCAGTGCAGTCACTTTTGCAGAGGAAGTACAAGGACGACATCACGTCCCGTGTGCCAGCAACAGCTGGCTTTCCCTCGGGGAGGCTGCAAACTTATCACAGCATGCATTTGTGTCCCTGCCGTCGCTGAACAGCGCAAATGTAGGGGAGAGAAAAGACTGCGGCCTTGCTCCCGGTGAGCACAACGGCTGAGGGCGTCAATGATAATAGAGGGCAGAGAAATAGGCCCATTTGGTGGCCGGTTTTCAAAGGGCCCTGCAGTAGGCACAGGCTAAGCCGTGTATAAAAGGCCTCCCTGCCGCCGCCTCAATTGCTTACGGCCATACCACTCTGAACACGCCCGATCTCGTCCGATCTCGGAAGCTAAGCAGGGTCGGGCCTGGTTAGTACTTGGATGGGAGACCGCCTGGGAATACCAGGTGCTGTAAGCTTTTTCATCTTTCTAGGCAGCAGAGGGCGCTGCTCCCTCTCCGGGGGAGACAGGGGGCCTCCAACAACAGTGCTGGCCAGCGGCAGTGCAGTCACTTTTGCAGAGGAAGTACAAGGACGACATCACGTCCCGTGTGCCAGCAACAGCTGGCTTTCCCTCGGGGAGGCTGCAAACTTATCACAGCATGCATTTGTGTCCCTGCCGTCGCTGAACAGCGCAAATGTAGGGGAGAGAAAAGACTGCGGCCTTGCTCCCGGTGAGCACAACGGCTGAGGGCGTCAATGATAATAGAGGGCAGAGAAATAGGCCCATTTGGTGGCCGGTTTTCAAAGGGCCCTGCAGTAGGCACAGGCTAAGCCGTGTATAAAAGGCCTCCCTGCCGCCGCCTCAATTGCTTACGGCCATACCACTCTGAACACGCCCGATCTCGTCCGATCTCGGAAGCTAAGCAGGGTCGGGCCTGGTTAGTACTTGGATGGGAGACAGCCTGGGAATACCAGGTGCTGTAAGCTTTTTCATCTTTCTAGGCAGCAGAGGGCGCTGCTCCCTCTCCGGGGGAGACAGGGGGCCTCCAACAACAGTGCTGGCCAGCGGCAGTGCAGTCACTTTTGCAGAGGAAGTACAAGGACGACATCACGTCCCGTGTGCCAGCAACAGCTGGCTTTCCCTCGGGGAGGCTGCAAACTTATCACAGCATGCATTTGTGTCCCTGCCGTCGCTGAACAGCGCAAATGTAGGGGAGAGAAAAGACTGCGGCTTTGCTCCCGGTGAGCACAACGGCTGAGGGCGTCAATGATAATAGAGGGCAGAGAAATAGGCCCATTTGGTGGCCGGTTTTCAAAGGGCCCTGCAGTAGGCACAGGCTAAGCCGTGTATAAAAGGCCTCCCTGCCGCCGCCTCAATTGCTTACGGCCATACCACTCTGAACACGCCCGATCTCGTCCGATCTCGGAAGCTAAGCAGGGTCGGGCCTGGTTAGTACTTGGATGGGAGACCGCCTGGGAATACCAGGTGCTGTAAGCTTTTTCATCTTTCTAGGCAGCAGAGGGCGCTGCTCCCTCTCCGGGGGAGACAGGGGGCCTCGAACAACAGTGCTGGCCAGCGGCAGTGCAGTCACTTTTGCAGAGGAAGTACAAGGACGACATCACGTCCCGTGTGCCAGCAACAGCTGGCTTTCCCTCGGGGAGGCTGCAAACTTATCACAGCATGCATTTGTGTCCCTGCCATCGCTGAACAGCGCAAATGTAGGGGAGAGAAAAGACTGCGGCCTTGCTCCCGGTGAGCACAACGGCTGAGGGCGTCAATGATAATAGAGGGCAGAGAAATAGGCCCATTTGGTGGCCGGTTTTCAAAGGGCCCTGCAGTAGGCACAGGCTAAGCCGTGTATAAAAGGCCTCCCTGCCGCCGCCTTCATTGTTTACGGCCATACCACTCTGAACACGCCCGATCTCGTCCGATCTCGGAAGCTAAGCAGGGTCGGGCCTGGTTAGTACTTGGATGGGAGACCGCCTGGGAATACCAGGTGCTGTAAGCTTTTTCATCTTTCTAGGCAGCAGAGGGCGCTGCTCCCTCTCCGGGGGAGACAGGGGGCCTCCAACAACAGTGCTGGCCAGCGGCAGTGCAGTCACTTTTGCAGAGGAAGTACAAGGACGACATCACGTCCCGTGTGCCAGCAACAGCTGGCTTTCCCTCGGGGAGGCTGCAAACTTATCACAGCATGCATTTGTGTCCCTGCCGTCGCTGAACAGCGCAAATGTAGGGGAGAGAAAAGACTGCGGCCTTGCTCCCGGTGAGCACAACGGCTGAGGGCGTCAATGATAATAGAGGGCAGAGAAATAGGCCCATTTGGTGGCCGGTTTTCAAAGGGCCCTGCAGTAGGCACAGGCTAAGCCGTGTATAAAAGGCCTCCCTGCCGCCGCCTCAATTGCTTACGGCCATACCACTCTGAACACGCCCGATCTCGTCCGATCTCGGAAGCTAAGCAGGGTCGGGCCTGGTTAGTACTTGGATGGGAGACCGCCTGGGAATACCAGGTGCTGTAAGCTTTTTCATCTTTCTAGGCAGCAGAGGGCGCTGCTCCCTCTCCGGGGGAGACAGGGGGCCTCCAACAACAGTGCTGGCCAGCGGCAGTGCAGTCACTTTTGCAGAGGAAGTACAAGGACGACATCACGTCCCGTGTGCCAGCAACAGCTGGCTTTCCCTCGGGGAGGCTGCAAACTTATCACAGCATGCATTTGTGTCCCTGCCGTCGCTGAACAGCGCAAATGTAGGGGAGAGAAAAGACTGCGGCCTTGCTCCCGGTGAGCACAACGGCTGAGGGCGTCAATGATAATAGAGGGCAGAGAAATAGGCCCATTTGGTGGCCGGTTTTCAAAGGGCCCTGCAGTAGGCACAGGCTAAGCCGTGTATAAAAGGCCTCCCTGCCGCCGCCTCAATTGCTTACGGCCATACCACTCTGAACACGCCCGATCTCGTCCGATCTCGGAAGCTAAGCAGGGTCGGGCCTGGTTAGTACTTGGATGGGAGACCGCCTGGGAATACCAGGTGCTGTAAGCTTTTTCATCTTTCTAGGCAGCAGAGGGCGCTGCTCCCTCTCCGGGGGAGACAGGGGGCCTCCAACAACAGTGCTGGCCAGCGGCAGTGCAGTCACTTTTGCAGAGGAAGTACAAGGACGACATCACGTCCCGTGTGCCAGCAACAGCTGGCTTTCCCTCGGGGAGGCTGCAAACTTATCACAGCATGCATTTGTGTCCCTGCCGTCGCTGAACAGCGCAAATGTAGGGGAGAGAAAAGACTGCGGCCTTGCTCCCGGTGAGCACAACGGCTGAGGGCGTCAATGATAATAGAGGGCAGAGAAATAGGCCCATTTGGTGGCCGGTTTTCAAAGGGCCCTGCAGTAGGCACAGGCTAAGCCGTGTATAAAAGGCCTCCCTGCCGCCGCCTCAATTGCTTACGGCCATACCACTCTGAACACGCCCGATCTCGTCCGATCTCGGAAGCTAAGCAGGGTCGGGCCTGGTTAGTACTTGGATGGGAGACCGCCTGGGAATACCAGGTGCTGTAAGCTTTTTCATCTTTCTAGGCAGCAGAGGGCGCTGCTCCCTCTCCGGGGGAGACAGGAGGCCTCCAACAACAGTGCTGGCCAGCGGCAGTGCAGTCACTTTTGCAGAGGAAGTACAAGGACGACATCACGTCCCGTGTGCCAGCAACAGCTGGCTTTCCCTCGGGGAGGCTGCAAACTTATCACAGCATGCATTTGTGTCCCTGCCGTCGCTGAACAGCGCAAATGTAGGGGAGAGAAAAGACTGCGGCCTTGCTCCCGGTGAGCACAACGGCTGAGGGCGTCAATGATAATAGAGGGCAGAGAAATAGGCCCATTTGGTGGCCGGTTTTCAAAGGGCCCTGCAGTAGGCACAGGCTAAGCCGTGTATAAAAGGCCTCCCTGCCGCCGCCTCAATTGCTTACGGCCATACCACTCTGAACACGCCCGATCTCGTCCGATCTCGGAAGCTAAGCAGGGTCGGGCCTGGTTAGTACTTGGATGGGAGACCGCCTGGGAATACCAGGTGCTGTAAGCTTTTTCATCTTTCTAGGCAGCAGAGGGCGCTGCTCCCTCTCCGGGGGAGACAGGGGGCCTCCAACAACAGTGCTGGCCAGCGGCAGTGCAGTCACTTTTGCAGAGGAAGTACAAGGACGACATCACGTCCCGTGTGCCAGCAACAGCTGGCTTTCCCTCGGGGAGGCTGCAAACTTATCACAGCATGCATTTGTGTCCATGCCGTCGCTGAACAGCGCAAATGTAGGGGAGAGAAAAGACTGCGGCCTTGCTCCCGGTGAGCACAACGGCTGAGGGCGTCAATGATAATAGAGGGCAGAGAAATAGGCCCATTTGGTGGCCGGTTTTCAAAGGGCCCTGCAGTAGGCACAGGCTAAGCCGTGTATAAAAGGCCTCCCTGCCGCCGCCTCAATTGCTTACGGCCATACCACTCTGAACACGCCCGATCTCGTCCGATCTCGGAAGCTAAGCAGGGTCGGGCCTGGTTAGTACTTGGATGGGAGACCGCCTGGGAATACCAGGTGCTGTAAGCTTTTTCATCTTTCTAGGCAGCAGAGGGCGCTGCTCCCTCTCCGGGGGAGACAGGGGGCCTCCAACAACAGTGCTGGCCAGTGGCAGTGCAGTCACTTTTGCAGAGGAAGTACAAGGACGACATCACGTCCCGTGTGCCAGCAACAGCTGGCTTTCCCTCGGGGAGGCTGCAAACTTATCACAGCATGCATTTGTGTCCCTGCCGTCGCTGAACAGCGCAAATGTAGGGGAGAGAAAAGACTGCGGCCTTGCTCCCGGTGAGCACAACGGCTGAGGGCGTCAATGATAATAGAGGGCAGAGAAATAGGCCCATTTGGTGGCCGGTTTTCAAAGGGCCCTGCAGTAGGCACAGGCTAAGCCGTGTATAAAAGGCCTCCCTGCCGCCGCCTCAATTGCTTACGGCCATACCACTCTGAACACGCCCGATCTCGTCCGATCTCGGAAGCTAAGCAGGGTCGGGCCTGGTTAGTACTTGGATGGGAGACCGCCTGGGAATACCAGGTGCTGTAAGCT
>NC_136006.1:24448950-24513950 GCF_048128805.1 Centroberyx gerrardi | reverse complement strand
TGAACACGCCCGATCTCGTCCGATCTCGGAAGCTAAGCAGGGTCGGGCCTGGTTAGTACTTGGATGGGAGACCGCCTGGGAATACCAGGTGCTGTAAGCTTTTTCATCTTTCTAGGCAGCAGAGGGCGCTGCTCCCTCTCCGGGGGAGACAGGGGGCCTCCAACAACAGTGCTGGCCAGCGGCAGTGCAGTCACTTTTGCAGAGGAAGTACAAGGACGACATCACGTCCCGTGTGCCAGCAACAGCTGGCTTTCCCTCGGGGAGGCTGCAAACTTATCACAGCATGCATTTGTGTCCCTGCCGTCGCTGAACAGCGCAAATGTAGGGGAGAGAAAAGACTGCGGCCTTGCTCCCAGTGAGCACAACGGCTGAGGGCGTCAATGATAATAGAGGGCAGAGAAATAGGCCCATTTGGTGGCCGGTTTTCAAAGGGCCCTGCAGTAGGCACAGGCTAAGCCGTGTTAAAAGGCCTCCCTGCCGCAGCCTCAATTGCTTACGGCCATACCACTCTGAACACGTCCGATCTCGTCCGATCTCGGAAGCTAAGCAGGGTCGGGCCTGGTTAGTACTTGGATGGGAGACCGCCTGGGAATACCAGGTGCTGTAAGCTTTTTCATCTTTCTAGGCAGCAGAGGGCGCTGCTCCCTCTCCGGGGGAGACAGGGGGCCTCGAACAACAGTGCTGGCCAGCGGCAGTGCAGTCACTTTTGCAGAGGAAGTACAAGGACGACATCACGTCCCGTGTGCCAGCAACAGCTGGCTTTCCCTCGGGGAGGCTGCAAACTTATCACAGCATGCATTTGTGTCCCTGCCGTCGCTGAACAGCGCAAATGTAGGGGAGAGAAAAGACTGCGGCCTTGCTCCCGGTGAGCACAACGGCTGAGGGAGTCAATGATAATAGAGGGCAGAGAAATAGGCCCATTTGGTGGCCGGTTTTCAAAGGGCCCTGCAGTAGGCACAGGCTAAGCCGTGTATAAAAGGCCTCCCTGCCGCCGCCTCAATTGCTTACGGCCATACCACTCTGAACACGCCCGATCTCGTCCGATCTCGAAAGCTAAGCAGGGTCGGGCCTGGTTAGTACTTGGATGGGAGACCGCCTGGGAATACCAGGTGCTGTAAGCTTTTTCATCTTTCTAGGCAGCAGAGGGCGCTGCTCCCTCTCCGGGTGAGACAGGGGGCCTCGAACAACAGTGCTGGCCAGCGGCAGTGCAGTCACTTTTGCAGAGGAAGTACAAGGACGACATCACGTCCCGTGTGCCAGCAACAGCTGGCTTTCCCTCGGGGAGGCTGCAAACTTATCACAGCATGCATTTGTGTCCCTGCCGTCGCTGAACAGCGCAAATGTAGGGGAGAGAAAAGACTGCGGCCTTGCTCCCGGTGAGCACAACGGCTGAGGGCGTCAATGATAATAGAGGGCAGAGAAATAGGCCCATTTGGTGGCCGGTTTTCAAAGGGCCCTGCAGTAGGCACAGGCTAAGCCGTGTATAAAAGGCCTCCCTGCCGCCGCCTCAATTGCTTACGGCCATACCACTCTGAACACGCCCGATCTCGTCCGATCTCGGAAGCTAAGCAGGGTCGGGCCTGGTTAGTCCTTGGATGGGAGACCGCCTGGGAATACCAGGTGCTGTAAGCTTTTTCATCTTTCTAGGCAGCAGAGGGCGCTGCTCCCTCTCCGGGGGAGACAGGGGGCCTCGAACAACAGTGCTGGCCAGCGGCAGTGCAGTCACTTTTGCAGAGGAAGTACAAGGACGACATCACGTCCCGTGTGCCAGCAACAGCTGGCTTTCCCTCGGGGAGGCTGCAAACTTATCACAGCATGCATTTGTGTCCCTGCCGTCGCTGAACAGCGCAAATGTAGGGGAGAGAAAAGACTGCGGCCTTGCTCCCGGTGAGCACAACGGCTGAGGGCGTCAATGATAATAGAGGGCAGAGAAATAGGCCCATTTGGTGGCCGGTTTTCAAAGGCCCCGCAGTAGGCACAGGCTAAGCCGTGTATAAAAGGCCTCCCTGCCGCCGCCTCAATTGCTTACGGCCATACCACTCTGAACACGCCCGATCTCGTCCGATCTCGGAAGCTAAGCAGGGTCGGGCCTGGTTAGTACTTGGATGGGAGACCGCCTGGGAATACCAGGTGCTGTAAGCTTTTTCATCTTTCTAGGCAGCAGAGGGCGCTGCTCCCTCTCCGGGGGAGACAGGGGGCCTCGAACAACAGTGCTGGCCAGCGGCAGTGCAGTCACTTTTGCAGAGGAAGTACAAGGACGACATCACGTCCCGTGTGCCAGCAACAGCTGGCTTTCCCTCGGGGAGGCTGCAAACTTATCACAGCATGCATTTGTGTCCCTGCCGTCGCTGAACAGCGCAAATGTAGGGGAGAGAAAAGACTGCGGCCTTGCTCCCAGTGAGCACAACGGCTGAGGGCGTCAATGATAATAGAGGGCAGAGAAATAGGCCCATTTGGTGGCCGGTTTTCAAAGGGCCCTGCAGTAGGCACAGGCTAAGCCGTGTTAAAAGGCCTCCCTGCCGCAGCCTCAATTGCTTACGGCCATACCACTCTGAACACGTCCGATCTCGTCCGATCTCGGAAGCTAAGCAGGGTCGGGCCTGGTTAGTACTTGGATGGGAGACCGCCTGGGAATACCAGGTGCTGTAAGCTTTTTCATCTTTCTAGGCAGCAGAGGGCGCTGCTCCCTCTCCGGGGGAGACAGGGGGCCTCGAACAACAGTGCTGGCCAGCGGCAGTGCAGTCACTTTTGCAGAGGAAGTACAAGGACGACATCACGTCCCGTGTGCCAGCAACAGCTGGCTTTCCCTCGGGGAGGCTGCAAACTTATCACAGCATGCATTTGTGTCCCTGCCGTCGCTGAACAGCGCAAATGTAGGGGAGAGAAAAGACTGCGGCCTTGCTCCCGGTGAGCACAACGGCTGAGGGAGTCAATGATAATAGAGGGCAGAGAAATAGGCCCATTTGGTGGCCGGTTTTCAAAGGGCCCTGCAGTAGGCACAGGCTAAGCCGTGTATAAAAGGCCTCCCTGCCGCCGCCTCAATTGCTTACGGCCATACCACTCTGAACACGCCCGATCTCGTCCGATCTCGGAAGCTAAGCAGGGTCGGGCCTGGTTAGTACTTGGATGGGAGACCGCCTGGGAATACCAGGTGCTGTAAGCTTTTTCATCTTTCTAGGCAGCAGAGGGCGCTGCTCCCTCTCCGGGTGAGACAGGGGGCCTCGAACAACAGTGCTGGCCAGCGGCAGTGCAGTCACTTTTGCAGAGGAAGTACAAGGACGACATCACGTCCCGTGTGCCAGCAACAGCTGGCTTTCCCTCGGGGAGGCTGCAAACTTATCACAGCATGCATTTGTGTCCCTGCCGTCGCTGAACAGCGCAAATGTAGGGGAGAGAAAAGACTGCGGCCTTGCTCCCGGTGAGCACAACGGCTGAGGGCGTCAATGATAATAGAGGGCAGAGAAATAGGCCCATTTGGTGGCCGGTTTTCAAAGGGCCCTGCAGTAGGCACAGGCTAAGCCGTGTATAAAAGGCCTCCCTGCCGCCGCCTCAATTGCTTACGGCCATACCACTCTGAACACGCCCGATCTCGTCCGATCTCGGAAGCTAAGCAGGGTCGGGCCTGGTTAGTCCTTGGATGGGAGACCGCCTGGGAATACCAGGTGCTGTAAGCTTTTTCATCTTTCTAGGCAGCAGAGGGCGCTGCTCCCTCTCCGGGGGAGACAGGGGGCCTCGAACAACAGTGCTGGCCAGCGGCAGTGCAGTCACTTTTGCAGAGGAAGTACAAGGACGACATCACGTCCCGTGTGCCAGCAACAGCTGGCTTTCCCTCGGGGAGGCTGCAAACTTATCACAGCATGCATTTGTGTCCCTGCCGTCGCTGAACAGCGCAAATGTAGGGGAGAGAAAAGACTGCGGCCTTGCTCCCGGTGAGCACAACGGCTGAGGGCGTCAATGATAATAGAGGGCAGAGAAATAGGCCCATTTGGTGGCCGGTTTTCAAAGGGCCCTGCAGTAGGCACAGGCTAAGCCGTGTATAAAAGGCCTCCCTGCCGCCGCCTCAATTGCTTACGGCCATACCACTCTGAACACGCCCGATCTCGTCCGATCTCGGAAGCTAAGCAGGGTCGGGCCTGGTTAGTACTTGGATGGGAGACCGCCTGGGAATACCAGGTGCTGTAAGCTTTTTCATCTTTCTAGGCAGCAGAGGGCGCTGCTCCCTCTCCGGGGGAGACAGGGGGCCTCCAACAACAGTGCTGGCCAGCGGCAGTGCAGTCACTTTTGCAGAGGAAGTACAAGGACGACATCACGTCCCGTGTGCCAGCAACAGCTGGCTTTCCCTCGGGAAGGCTGCAAACTTATCACAGCATGCATTTGTGTCCCTGCCGTCGCTGGACAGCGCAAATGTAGGGGAGAGAAAAGACTGCGGCCTTGCTCCCGGTGAGCACAACGGCTGAGGGCGTCAATGATAATAGAGGGCAGAGAAATAGGCCCATTTGGTGGCCGCTTTTCAAAGGGCCCTGCAGTAGGCACAGGCTAAGCCGTGTATAAAAGGCCTCCCTGCCGCAGCCTCAATTGCTTACGGCCATACCACTCTGAACACGCCCGATCTCGTCCGATCTCGGAAGCTAAGCAGGGTCGGGCCTGGTTAGTACTTGGATGGGAGACCGCCTGGGAATACCAGGTGCTGTAAGCTTTTTCATCTTTCTAGGCAGCAGAGGGCGCTGCTCCCTCTCCGGGGGAGACAGGGGGCCTCCAACAACAGTGCTGGCCAGCGGCAGTGCAGTCACTTTTGCAGAGGAAGTACAAGGACGACATCACGTCCCGTGTGCCAGCAACAGCTGGCTTTCCCTCGGGGAGGCTGCAAACTTATCACAGCATGCATTTGTGTCCCTGCCGTCGCTGAACAGCGCAAATGTAGGGGAGAGAAAAGACTGCGGCCTTGCTCCCGGTGAGCACAACGGCTGAGGGCGTCAATGATAATAGAGGGCAGAGAAATAGGCCCATTTGGTGGCCGGTTTTCAAAGGGCCCTGCAGTAGGCACAGGCTAAGCCGTGTATAAAAGGCCTCCCTGCCGCCGCCTCAATTGCTTACGGCCATACCACTCTGAACACGCCCGATCTCGTCCGATCTCGGAAGCTAAGCAGGGTCGGGCCTGGTTAGTACTTGGATGGGAGACCGCCTGGGAATACCAGGTGCTGTAAGCTTTTTCATCTTTCTAGGCAGCAGAGGGCGCTGCTCCCTCTCCGGGGGAGACAGGGGGCCTCCAACAACAGTGCTGGCCAGCGGCAGTGCAGTCACTTTTGCAGAGGAAGTACAAGGACGACATCACGTCCCGTGTGCCAGCAACAGCTGGCTTTCCCTCGGGGAGGCTGCAAACTTATCACAGCATGCATTTGTGTCCCTGCCGTCGCTGAACAGCGCAAATGTAGGGGAGAGAAAAGACTGCGGCCTTGCTCCCGGTGAGCACAACGGCTGAGGGCGTCAATGATAATAGAGGGCAGAGAAATAGGCCCATTTGGTGGCCGCTTTTCAAAGGGCCCTGCAGTAGGCACAGGCTAAGCCGTGTATAAAAGGCCTCCCTGCCGCCGCCTCAATTGCGTACGGCCATACCACTCTGAACACGCCCGATCTCGTCCGATCTCGGAAGCTAAGCAGGGTCGGGCCTGGTTAGTACTTGGATGGGAGACCGCCTGGGAATACCAGGTGCTGTAAGCTTTTTCATCTTTCTAGGCAGCAGAGGGCGCTGCTCCCTCTCCGGGGGAGACAGGGGGCCTCCAACAACAGTGCTGGCCAGCGGCAGTGCAGTCACTTTTGCAGAGGAAGTACAAGGACGACATCACGTCCCGTGTGCCAGCAACAGCTGGCTTTCCCTCGGGGAGGCTGCAAACTTATCACAGCATGCATTTGTGTCCCTGCCGTCGCTGAACAGCGCAAATGTAGGGGAGAGAAAAGACTGCGGCCTTGCTCCCGGTGAGCACAACGGCTGAGGGCGTCAATGATAATAGAGGGCAGAGAAATAGGCCCATTTGGTGGCCGCTTTTCAAAGGGCCCTGCAGTAGGCACAGGCTAAGCCGTGTATAAAAGGCCTCCCTGCCGCCGCCTCAATTGCGTACGGCCATACCACTCTGAACACGCCCGATCTCGTCCGATCTCGGAAGCTAAGCAGGGTCGGGCCTGGTTAGTACTTAGATGGGAGACCGCCTGGGAATACCAGGTGCTGTAAGCTTTTTCATCTTTCTAGGCAGCAGAGGGCGCTGCTCCCTCTCCGGGGGAGACAGGGGGCCTCCAACAACAGTGCTGGCCAGCGGCAGTGCAGTCACTTTTGCAGAGGAAGTACAAGGACGACATCACGTCCCGTGTGCCAGCAACAGCTGGCTTTCCCTCGGGGAGGCTGCAAACTTATCACAGCATGCATTTGTGTCCCTGCCGTCGCTGAACAGCGCAAATGTAGGGGAGAGAAAAGACTGCGGCCTTGCTCCCGGTGAGCACAACGGCTGAGGGCGTCAATGATAATAGAGGGCAGAGAAATAGGCCCATTTGGTGGCCGCTTTTCAAAGGGCCCTGCAGTAGGCACAGGCTAAGCCGTGTATAAAAGGCCTCCCTGCCGCCGCCTCAATTGCTTACGGCCATACCACTCTGAACACGCCCGATCTCGTCTGATCTCGGAAGCTAAGCAGGGTCGGGCCTGGTTAGTCCTTGGATGGGAGACCGCCTGGGAATACCAGGTGCTGTAAGCTTTTTCATCTTTCTAGGCAGCAGAGGGCGCTGCTCCCTCTCCGGGGGAGACAGGGGGCCTCGAACAACAGTGCTGGCCAGCGGCAGTGCAGTCACTTTTGCAGAGGAAGTACAAGGACGACATCACGTCCCGTGTGCCAGCAACAGCTGGCTTTCCCTCGGGGAGGCTGCAAACTTATCACAGCATGCATTTGTGTCCCTGCCGTCGCTGAACAGCGCAAATGTAGGGGAGAGAAAAGACTGCGGCCTTGCTCCCGGTGAGCACAACGGCTGAGGGCGTCAATGATAATAGAGGGCAGAGAAATAGGCCCATTTGGTGGCCGCTTTTCAAAGGGCCCTGCAGTAGGCACAGGCTAAGCCGTGTATAAAAGGCCTCCCTGCCGCTGCCTCAATTGCTTACGGCCATACCACTCTGAACACGCCCGATCTCGTCCGATCTCGGAAGCTAAGCAGGGTCGGGCCTGGTTAGTACTTGGATGGGAGACCGCCTGGGAATACCAGGTGCTGTAAGCTTTTTCATCTTTCTAGGCAGCAGAGGGCGCTGCTCCCTCTCCGGGGGAGACAGGGGGCCTCGAACAACAGTGCTGGCCAGCGGCAGTGCAGTCACTTTTGCAGAGGAAGTACAAGGACGACATCACGTCCCGTGTGCCAGCAACAGCTGGCTTTCCCTCGGGGAGGCTGCAAACTTATCACAGCATGCATTTGTGTCCCTGCCGTCGCTGAACAGCGCAAATGTAGGGGAGAGAAAAGACTGCGGCCTTGCTCCCGGTGAGCACAACGGCTGAGGGCGTCAATGATAATAGAGGGCAGAGAAATAGGCCCATTTGGTGGCCGGTTTTCAAAGGGCCCTGCAGTAGGCACAGGCTAAGCCGTGTATAAAAGGCCTCCCTGCCGCTGCCTCAATTGCTTACGGCCATACCACTCTGAACACGCCCGATCTCGTCCGATCTCGGAAGCTAAGCAGGGTCGGGCCTGGTTAGTACTTGGATGGGAGACCGCCTGGGAATACCAGGTGCTGTAAGCTTTTTCATCTTTCTAGGCAGCAGAGGGCGCTGCTCCCTCTCCGGGGGAGACAGGGGGCCTCGAACAACAGTGCTGGCCAGCGGCAGTGCAGTCACTTTTGCAGAGGAAGTACAAGGACGACATCACGTCCCGTGTGCCAGCAACAGCTGGCTTTCCCTCGGGGAGGCTGCAAACTTATCACAGCATGCATTTGTGTCCCTGCCGTCGCTGAACAGCGCAAATGTAGGGGAGAGAAAAGACTGCGGCCTTGCTCCCGGTGAGCACAACGGCTGAGGGCGTCAATGATAATAGAGGGCAGAGAAATAGGTCCATTTGGTGGCCGGTTTTCAAAGGGCCCTGCAGTAGGCACAGGCTAAGCCGTGTATAAAAGGCCTCCCTGCCGCCGCAGCTTCAATTGCTTACGGCCATACCACTCTGAACACGCCCGATCTCGTCCGATCTCGGAAGCTAAGCAGGGTTGGGCCTGGTTAGTACTTGGATGGAAGACCGCCTGGGAATACCAGGTGCTGTAAGCTTTTTCATCTTTCTAGGCAGCAGAGGGCGCTGCTCCCTCTCCGGGGGAGACAGGGGGCCTCGAACAACAGTGCTGGCCAGCGGCAGTGCAGTCACTTTTGCAGAGGAAGTACAAGGACGACATCACGTCCCGTGTGCCAGCAACAGCTGGCTTTCCCTCGGTGAGGCTGCAAACTTATCACAGCATGCATTTGTGTCCCTGCCGTCGCTGAAAAGCGCAAATGTAGGGGAGAGAAAAGACTGCGGCCTTGCTCCCGGTGAGCACAACGGCTGAGGGCGTCAATGATAATAGAGGGCAGAGAAATAGGCCCATTTGGTGGCCGGTTTTCAAAAGGCCCTGCAGTAGGCACAGGCTAAGCCGTGTATAAAAGGCCTCCCTGCCGCCGCCTCAATTGCTTACGGCCATACCACTCTGAACACGCCCGATCTCGTCCAATCTCGGAAGCTAAGCAGGGTCGGGCCTGGTTAGTACTTGGATGGGAGACCGCCTGGGAATACCAGGTGCTGTAAGCTTTTTCATCTTTCTAGGCAGCAGAGGGCGCTGCTCCCTCTCCGGGGGAGACAGGGGGCCTCGAACAACAGTGCTGGCCAGCGGCAGTGCAGTCACTTTTGCAGAGGAAGTACAAGGACGACATCACGTCCCGTTTACCAGCAACAGCTGGCTTTCCCTCGGGGAGGCTGCAAACTTATCACAGCATGCATTTGTGTCCCTGCCGTCGCTGAACAGCGCAAATGTAGGGGAGAGAAAAGACTGCGGCCTTGCTCCCGGTGAGCACAACGGCTGAGGGCGTCAATGATAATAGAGGGCAGAGAAATAGGCCCATTTGGTGGCCGGTTTTCAAAAGGCCCTGCATTAGGCACAGGCTAAGCCGTGTATAAAAGGCCTCCCTGCCGCCGCCTCAATTGCTTACGGCCACACCACTCTGAACACGCCCGATCTCGTCCGATCTCGGAAGCTAAGCAGGGTCGGGCCTGGTTAGTACTTGGATGGGAGACCGCCTGGGAATACCAGGTGCTGTAAGCTTTTTCATCTTTCTAGGCAGCAGAGGGCGCTGCTCCCTCTCCGGGGGAGACAGGGGGCCTCCAACAACAGTGCTGGCCAGCGGCAGTGCAGTCACTTTTGCAGAGGAAGTACAAGGACGACATCACGTCCCGTGTGCCAGCAACAGCTGGCTTTCCCTCGGGGAGGCTGCAAACTTATCACAGCATGCATTTGTGTCCCTGCCGTCGCTGAACAGCGCAAATGTAGGGGAGAGAAAAGACTGCGGCCTTGCTCCCGGTGAGCACAACGGCTGAGGGCGTCAATGATAATAGAGGGCAGAGAAATAGGCCCA
This sequence comes from Centroberyx gerrardi, assembly GCF_048128805.1. NCBI lineage: Eukaryota > Metazoa > Chordata > Actinopteri > Beryciformes > Berycidae > Centroberyx > Centroberyx gerrardi. The sequence continues at coordinate 24,504,342 of NC_136006.1, read as the reverse complement.
TTTGGTGGCCGGTTTTCAAAGGGCCCTGCAGTAGGCACAGGCTAAGCCGTGTATAAAAGGCCTCCCTGCCGCCGCAGCTTCAATTGCTTACGGCCATACCACTCTGAACACGCCCGATCTCGTCCGATCTCGGAAGCTAAGCAGGGTTGGGCCTGGTTAGTACTTGGATGGAAGACCGCCTGGGAATACCAGGTGCTGTAAGCTTTTTCATCTTTCTAGGCAGCAGAGGGCGCTGCTCCCTCTCCGGGGGAGACAGGGGGCCTCGAACAACAGTGCTGGCCAGCGGCAGTGCAGTCACTTTTGCAGAGGAAGTACAAGGACGACATCACGTCCCGTGTGCCAGCAACAGCTGGCTTTCCCTCGGTGAGGCTGCAAACTTATCACAGCATGCATTTGTGTCCCTGCCGTCGCTGAAAAGCGCAAATGTAGGGGAGAGAAAAGACTGCGGCCTTGCTCCCGGTGAGCACAACGGCTGAGGGCGTCAATGATAATAGAGGGCAGAGAAATAGGCCCATTTGGTGGCCGGTTTTCAAAAGGCCCTGCAGTAGGCACAGGCTAAGCCGTGTATAAAAGGCCTCCCTGCCGCCGCCTCAATTGCTTACGGCCATACCACTCTGAACACGCCCGATCTCGTCCGATCTCGGAAGCTAAGCAGGGTCGGGCCTGGTTAGTACTTGGATGGGAGACCGCCTGGGAATACCAGGTGCTGTAAGCTTTTTCATCTTTCTAGGCAGCAGAGGGCGCTGCTCCCTCTCCGGGGGAGACAGGGGGCCTCGAACAACAGTGCTGGCCAGCGGCAGTGCAGTCACTTTTGCAGAGGAAGTACAAGGACGACATCACGTCCCGTTTACCAGCAACAGCTGGCTTTCCCTCGGGGAGGCTGCAAACATATCACAGCATGCATTTGTGTCCCTGCCGTCGCTGAACAGCGCAAATGTAGGGGAGAGAAAAGACTGCGGCCTTGCTCCCGGTGAGCACAACGGCTGAGGGCGTCAATGATAATAGAGGGCAGAGAAATAGGCCCATTTGGTGGCCGGTTTTCAAAAGGCCCTGCATTAGGCACAGGCTAAGCCGTGTATAAAAGGCCTCCCTGCCGCCGCCTCAATTGCTTACGGCCACACCACTCTGAACACGCCCGATCTCGTCCGATCTCGGAAGCTAAGCAGGGTCGGGCCTGGTTAGTACTTGGATGGGAGACCGCCTGGGAATACCAGGTGCTGTAAGCTTTTTCATCTTTCTAGGCAGCAGAGGGCGCTGCTCCCTCTCCGGGGGAGACAGGGGGCCTCCAACAACAGTGCTGGCCAGCGGCAGTGCAGTCACTTTTGCAGAGGAAGTACAAGGACGACATCACGTCCCGTGTGCCAGCAACAGCTGGCTTTCCCTCGGGGAGGCTGCAAACTTATCACAGCATGCATTTGTGTCCCTGCCGTCGCTGAACAGCGCAAATGTAGGGGAGAGAAAAGACTGCGGCCTTGCTCCAGGTGAGCACAACGGCTGAGGGCGTCAATGATAATAGAGGGCAGAGAAATAGGCCCATTTGGTGGCCGGTTTTCAAAGGGCCCTGCAGTAGGCACAGGCTAAGCCGTGTATAAAAGGCCTCCCTGCCGCCGCCGCCTCAATTGCTTACGGCCATACCACTCTGAACACGTCCGATCTCGGAAGCTAAGCAGGGTCGGGCCTGGTTAGTACTTGGATGGGAGACCGCCTGGGAATACCAGGTGCTGTAAGTTTTTTCATCTTTCTAGGCAGCAGAGGGCGCTGCTCCCTCTCCGGGGGAGACAGGGGGCCTCGAACAACAGTGCTGGCCAGCGGCAGTGCAGTCACTTTTGCAGAGGAAGTACAAGGACGACATCACGTCCCGTGTGCCAGCAACAGCTGGCTTTCCCTCGGGGAGGCTTCAAACTTATCACAGCATGCATTTGTGTCCCTGCCGTCGCTGAACAGCGCAAATGTAGGGGAGAGAAAAGACTGCGGCCTTGCTCCCGGTGAGCACAACGGCTGAGGGCGTCAATGATAATAGAGGGCAGAGAAATAGGCCCATTTGGTGGCCGGTTTTCAAAGGGCCCTGCAGTAGGCACAGGCTAAGCCGTGTATAAAAGGCCTCCCTGCCGCCGCATCAATTGCTTACGGCCATACCACTCTGAACACGCCCGATCTCGTCCGATCTCGGAAGCTAAGCAGGGTCGGGCCTGGTTAGTACTTGGATGGGAGACCGCCTGGGAATACCAGGTGCTGTAAGCTTTTTCATCTTTCTAGGCAGCAGAGGGCGCTGCTCCCTCTCCGGGGGAGACAGGGGGCCTCCAACAACAGTGCTGGCCAGCGGCAGTGCAGTCACTTTTGCAGAGGAAGTACAAGGACGACATCACGTCCCGTGTGCCAGCAACAGCTGGCTTTCCCTCGGGGAGGCTGCAAACTTATCACAGCATGCATTTGTGTCCCTGCCGTCGCTGAACAGCGCAAATGTAGGGGAGAGAAAAGACTGCGGCCTTGCTCCCGGTGAGCACAATGGCTGAGGGCGTCAATGATAATAGAGGGCAGAGAAATAGGCCCATTTGGTGGCCGGTTTTCAAAGGGCCCTGCAGTAGGCACAGGCTAAGCCGTGTATAAAAGGCCTCCCTGCCGCTGCCTCAATTGCTTACGGCCATACCACTCTGAACACGCCCGATCTCGTCCGATCTCGGAAGCTAAGCAGGGTCGGGCCTGGTTAGTACTTGGATGGGAGACCGCCTGGGAATACCAGGTGCTGTAAGCTTTTTCATCTTTCTAGGCAGCAGAGGGCGCTGCTCCCTCTCCGGGGGAGACAGGGGGCCTCGAACAACAGTGCTGGCCAGCGGCAGTGCAGTCACTTTTGCAGAGGAAGTACAAGGACGACATCACGTCCCGTGTGCCAGCAACAGCTGGCTTTCCCTCGGGGAGGCTGCAAACTTATCACAGCATGCATTTGTGTCCCTGCCGTCGCTGAACAGCGCAAATGTAGGGGAGAGAAAAGACTGCGGCCTTGCTCCCGGTGAGCACAACGGCTGAGGGCGTCAATGATAATAGAGGGCAGAGAAATAGGCCCATTTGGTGGCCGGTTTTCAAAAGGCCCTGCAGTAGGCACAGGCTAAGCCGTGTATAAAAGGCCTCCCTGCCGCCGCCTCAATTGCTTACGGCCATACCACTCTGAACACGCCCGATCTCGTCCGATCTCGGAAGCTAAGCAGGGTCGGGCCTGGTTAGTACTTGGATGGGAGACCGCCTGGGAATACCAGGTGCTGTAAGCTTTTTCATCTTTCTAGGCAGCAGAGGGCGCTGCTCCCTCTCCGGGGGAGACAGGGGGCCTCGAACAACAGTGCTGGCCAGCGGCAGTGCAGTCACTTTTGCAGAGGAAGTACAAGGACGACATCACGTCCCGTGTGCCAGCAACAGCTGGCTTTCCCTCGGTGAGGCTGCAAACTTATCACAGCATGCATTTGTGTCCCTGCCGTCGCTGAAAAGCGCAAATGTAGGGGAGAGAAAAGACTGCGGCCTTGCTCCCGGTGAGCACAACGGCTGAGGGCGTCAATGATAATAGAGGGCAGAGAAATAGGCCCATTTGGTGGCCGGTTTTCAAAAGGCCCTGCAGTAGGCACAGGCTAAGCCGTGTATAAAAGGCCTCCCTGCCGCCGCCTCAATTGCTTACAGCCATACCACTCTGAACACGCCCGATCTCGTCCGATCTCGGAAGCTAAGCAGGGTCGGGCCTGGTTAGTACTTGGATGGGAGACCGCCTGGGAATACCAGGTGCTGTAAGCTTTTTCATCTTTCTAGGCAGCAGAGGGCGCTGCTCCCTCTCCGGGGGAGACAGGGGGCCTCGAACAACAGTGCTGGCCAGCGGCAGTGCAGTCACTTTTGCAGAGGAAGTACAAGGACGACATCACGTCCCGTTTACCAGCAACAGCTGGCTTTCCCTCGGGGAGGCTGCAAACTTATCACAGCATGCATTTGTGTCCCTGCCGTCGCTGAACAGCGCAAATGTAGGGGAGAGAAAAGACTGCGGCCTTGCTCCCGGTGAGCACAACGGCTGAGGGCGTCAATGATAATAGAGGGCAGAGAAATAGGCCCATTTGGTGGCCGGTTTTCAAAAGGCCCTGCATTAGGCACAGGCTAAGCCGTGTATAAAAGGCCTCCCTGCCGCCGCCTCAATTGCTTACGGCCACACCACTCTGAACACGCCCGATCTCGTCCGATCTCGGAAGCTAAGCAGGGTCGGGCCTGGTTAGTACTTGGATGGGAGACCGCCTGGGAATACCAGGTGCTGTAAGCTTTTTCATCTTTCTAGGCAGCAGAGGGCGCTGCTCCCTCTCCGGGGGAGACAGGGGGCCTCCAACAACAGTGCTGGCCAGCGGCAGTGCAGTCACTTTTGCAGAGGAAGTACAAGGACGACATCACGTCCCGTGTGCCAGCAACAGCTGGCTTTCCCTCGGGGAGGCTGCAAACTTATCACAGCATGCATTTGTGTCCCTGCCGTCGCTGAACAGCGCAAATGTAGGGGAGAGAAAAGACTGCGGCCTTGCTCCAGGTGAGCACAACGGCTGAGGGCGTCAATGATAATAGAGGGCAGAGAAATAGGCCCATTTGGTGGCCGGTTTTCAAAGGGCCCTGCAGTAGGCACAGGCTAAGCCGTGTATAAAAGGCCTCCCTGCCGCCGCCGCCTCAATTGCTTACGGCCATACCACTCTGAACACGTCCGATCTCGGAAGCTAAGCAGGGTCGGGCCTGGTTAGTACTTGGATGGGAGACCGCCTGGGAATACCAGGTGCTGTAAGTTTTTTCATCTTTCTAGGCAGCAGAGGGCGCTGCTCCCTCTACGGGGGAGACAGGGGGCCTCGAACAACAGTGCTGGCCAGCGGCAGTGCAGTCACTTTTGCAGAGGAAGTACAAGGACGACATCACGTCCCGTGTGCCAGCAACAGCTGGCTTTCCCTCGGGGAGGCTTCAAACTTATCACAGCATGCATTTGTGTCCCTGCCGTCGCTGAACAGCGCAAATGTAGGGGAGAGAAAAGACTGCGGCCTTGCTCCCGGTGAGCACAACGGCTGAGGGCGTCAATGATAATAGAGGGCAGAGAAATAGGCCCATTTGGTGGCCGGTTTTCAAAGGGCCCTGCAGTAGGCACAGGCTAAGCCGTGTATAAAAGGCCTCCCTGCCGCCGCATCAATTGCTTACGGCCATACCACTCTGAACACGCCCGATCTCGTCCGATCTCGGAAGCTAAGCAGGGTCGGGCCTGGTTAGTACTTGGATGGGAGACCGCCTGGGAATACCAGGTGCTGTAAGCTTTTTCATCTTTCTAGGCAGCAGAGGGCGCTGCTCCCTCTCCGGGGGAGACAGTGGGCCTCCAACAACAGTGCTGGCCAGCGGCAGTGCAGTCACTTTTGCAGAGGAAGTACAAGGACGACATCACGTCCCGTGTGCCAGCAACAGCTGGCTTTCCCTCGGGGAGGCTGCAAACTTATCACAGCATGCATTTGTGTCCCTGCCGTCGCTGAACAGCGCAAATGTAGGGGAGAGAAAAGACTGCGGCCTTGCTCCCGGTGAGCACAACGGCTGAGGGCGTCAATGATAATAGAGGGCAGAGAAATAGGCCCATTTGGTGGCCGGTTTTCAAAGGGCCCTGCAGTAGGCACAGGCTAAGCCGTGTATAAAAGGCCTCCCTGCCGCCGCCGCCTCAATTGCTTACGGCCATACCACTCTGAACACGCCCGATCTCGTCCGATCTCGGAAGCTAAGCAGGGTCGGGCCTGGTTAGTACTTGGATGGGAGACCGCCTGGGAATACCAGGTGCTGTAAGCTTTTTCATCTTTCTAGGCAGCAGAGGGCGCTGCTCCCTCTCCGGGGGAGACAGGGGGCCTCGAACAACAGTGCTGGCCAGCGGCAGTGCAGTCACTTTTGCAGAGGAAGTACAAGGACGACATCACGTCCCGTGTGCCAGCAACAGCTGGCTTTCCCTCGGGGAGGCTGCAAACTTATCACAGCATGCATTTGTGTCCCTGCCGTCGCTGAACAGCGCAAATGTAGGGGAGAGAAAAGACTGCGGCCTTGCTCCCGGTGAGCACAACGGCTGAGGGCGTCAATGATAATAGAGGGCAGAGAAATAGGCCCATTTGGTGGCCGGTTTTCAAAGGGCCCTGCAGTAGGCACAGGCTAAGCCGTGTATAAAAGGCCTCCCTGCCGCCGCCGCCTCAATTGCTTACGGCCATGCCACTCTGAACACGCCCGATCTCGTCCGATCTCGGAAGCTAAGCAGGGTCGGGCCTGGTTAGTACTTGGATGGGAGACCGCCTGGGAATACCAGGTGCTGTAAGCTTTTTCATCTTTCTAGGCAGCAGAGGGCGCTGCTCCCTCTCCGGGGGAGACAGGGGGCCTCGAACAACAGTGCTGGCCAGCGGCAGTGCAGTCACTTTTGCAGAGGAAGTACAAGGACGACATCACGTCCCGTGTGCCAGCAACAGCTGGCTTTCCCTCGGGGAGGCTGCAAACTTATCACAGCATGCATTTGTGTCCCTGCCGTCGCTGAACAGCGCAAATGTAGGGGAGAGAAAAGACTGCGGCCTTGCTCCCGGTGAGCACAACGGCTGAGGGCGTCAATGATAATAGAGGGCAGAGAAATAGGCCCATTTGGTGGCCGGTTTTCAAAGGGCCCTGCAGTAGGCACAGGCTAAGCCGTGTATAAAAGGCCTCCCTGCCGCCGCCTCAATTGCTTACGGCCATACCACTCTGAACACGCCCGATCTCGTCCGATCTCGGAAGCTAAGCAGGGTCGGGCCTGGTTAGTACTTGCATGGGAGACCGCCTGGGAATACCAGGTGCTGTAAGCTTTTTCATCTTTCTAGGCAGCAGAGGGCGCTGCTCCCTCTCCGGGGGAGACAGGGGGCCTCGAACAACAGTGCTGGCCAGCGGCAGTGCAGTCACTTTTGCAGAGGAAGTACAAGGACGACATCACGTCCCGTGTGCCAGCAACAGCTGGCTTTCCCTCGGGGAGGCTGCAAACTTATCACAGCATGCATTTGTGTCCCTGCCGTCGCTGAACAGCGCAAATGTAGGGGAGAGAAAAGACTGCGGCCTTGCTCCCGGTGAGCACAACGGCTGAGGGCGTCAATGATAATAGAGGGCAGAGAAATAGGCCCATTTGGTGGCCGGTTTTCAAAGGGCCCTGCAGTAGGCACAGGCTAAGCCGTGTATAAAAGGCCTCCCTGCCGCCGCCGCCTCAATTGCTTACGGCCATTCCACTCTGAACACGCCCGATCTCGTCCGATCTCGGAAGCTAAGCAGGGTCGGGCCTGGTTAGTACTTGGATGGGAGACCGCCTGGGAATACCAGGTGCTGTAAGCTTTTTCATCTTTCTAGGCAACAGAGGGCGCTGCTCCCTCTCCGGGGGAGACAGGGGGCCTCGAACAACAGTGCTGGCCAGCGGCAGTGCAGTCACTTTTGCAGAGGAAGTACAAGGACGACATCACGTCCCGTGTGCCAGCAACAGCTGGCTTTCCCTCGGGGAGGCTGCAAACTTATCACAGCATGCATTTGTGTCCCTGCCGTCGCTGAACAGCGCAAATGTAGGGGAGAGAAAAGACTGCGGCCTTGCTCCCGGTGAGCACAACGGCTGAGGGCGTCAATGATAATAGAGGGCAGAGAAATAGGCCCATTTGGTGGCCGGTTTTCAAAAGGCCCTGCAGTAGGCACAGGCTAAGCCGTGTATAAAAGGCCTCCCTGCCGCCGCCTCAATTGCTTACGGCCATACCACTCTGAACACGCCCGATCTCGTCCGATCTCGGAAGCTAAGCAGGGTCGGGCCTGGTTAGTACTTGCATGGGAGACCGCCTGGGAATACCAGGTGCTGTAAGCTTTTTCATCTTTCTAGGCAGCAGAGGGCGCTGCTCCCTCTCCGGGGGAGACAGGGGGCCTCGAACAACAGTGCTGGCCAGCGGCAGTGCAGTCACTTTTGCAGAGGAAGTACAAGGACGACATCACGTCCCGTGTGCCAGCAACAGCTGGCTTTCCCTCGGGGAGGCTGCAAACTTATCACAGCATGCATTTGTGTCCCTGCCGTCGCTGAACAGCGCAAATGTAGGGGAGAGAAAAGACTGCGGCCTTGCTCCCGGTGAGCACAACGGCTGAGGGCGTCAATGATAATAGAGGGCAGAGAAATAGGCCCATTTGGTGGCCGGTTTTCAAAGGGCCCTGCAGTAGGCACAGGCTAAGCCGTGTATAAAAGGCCTCCCTGCCGCCGCCGCCTCAATTGCTTACGGCCATTCCACTCTGAACACGCCCGATCTCGTCCGATCTCGGAAGCTAAGCAGGGTCGGGCCTGGTTAGTACTTGGATGGGAGACCGCCTGGGAATACCAGGTGCTGTAAGCTTTTTCATCTTTCTAGGCAGCAGAGGGCGCTGCTCCCTCTCCGGGGGAGACAGGGGGCCTCGAACAACAGTGCTGGCCAGCGGCAGTGCAGTCACTTTTGCAGAGGAAGTACAAGGACGACATCACGTCCCGTGTGCCAGCAACAGCTGGCTTTCCCTCGGGGAGGCTGCAAACTTATCACAGCATGCATTTGTGTCCCTGCCGTCGCTGAACAGCGCAAATGTAGGGGAGAGAAAAGACTGCGGCCTTGCTCCCGGTGAGCACAACGGCTGAGGGCGTCAATGATAATAGAGGGCAGAGAAATAGGCCCATTTGGTGGCCGCTTTTCAAAGGGCCCTGCAGTAGGCACAGGCTAAGCCGTGTATAAAAGGCCTCCCTGCCGCCGCCGCCTCAATTGCTTACGGCCATTCCACTCTGAACACGCCCGATCTCGTCCGATCTCGGAAGCTAAGCAGGGTCGGGCCTGCTTAGTACTTGGATGGGAGACCGCCTGGGAATACCAGGTGCTGTAAGCTTTTTCATCTTTCTAGGCAGCAGAGGGCGCTGCTCCCTCTCCGGGGGAGACAGGGGGCCTCGAACAACAGTGCTGGCCAGCGGCAGTGCAGTCACTTTTGCAGAGGAAGTACAAGGACGACATCACGTCCCGTGTGCCAGCAACAGCTGGCTTTCCCTCGGGGAGGCTGCAAACTTATCACAGCATGCATTTGTGTCCCTGCCGTCGCTGAACAGCGCAAATGTAGGGGAGAGAAAAGACTGCGGCCTTGCTCCCGGTGAGCACAAAGGCTGAGGGCGTCAATGATAATAGAGGGCAGAGAAATAGGCCCATTTGGTGGCCGGTTTTCAAAGGGCCCTGCAGTAGGCACAGGCTAAGCCGTGTATAAAAGGCCTCCCTGCCGCCGCCGCCTCAATTGCTTACGGCCATACCACTCTGAACACGCCCGATCTCGTCCGATCTCGGAAGCTAAGCAGGGTCGGGCCTGGTTAGTACTTGGATGGGAGACCGCCTGGGAATACCAGGTGCTGTAAGCTTTTTCATCTTTCTAGGCAGCAGAGGGCGCTGCTCCCTCTCCGGGGGAGACAGGGGGCCTCCAACAACAGTGCTGGCCAGCGGCAGTGCAGTCACTTTTGCAGAGGAAGTACAAGGACGACATCACGTCCCGTGTGCCAGCAACAGCTGGCTTTCCCTCGGGGAGGCTGCAAACTTATCACAGCATGCATTTGTGTCCCTGCCGTCGCTGAACAGCGCAAATGTAGGGGAGAGAAAAGACTGCTGCCTTGCTCCCGGTGAGCACAACGGCTGAGGGCGTCAATGATAATAGAGGGCAGAGAAATAGGCCCATTTGGTGGCCGCTTTTCAAAGGGCCCTGCAGTAGGCACAGGCTAAGCCGTGTATAAAAGGCCTCCCTGCCGCCGCCGCCTCAATTGCTTACGGCCATACCACTCTGAACACGCCCGATCTCGTCCGATCTCGGAAGCTAAGCAGGGTCGGGCCTGGTTAGTACTTGGATGGGAGACCGCCTGGGAATACCAGGTGCTGTAAGCTTTTTCATCTTTCTAGGCAGCAGAGGGCGCTGCTCCCTCTCCGGGGGAGACAGGGGGCCTCGAACAACAGTGCTGGCCAGCGGCAGTGCAGTCACTTTTGCAGAGGAAGTACAAGGACGACATCACGTCCCGTGTGCCAGCAACAGCTGGCTTTCCCTCGGGGAGGCTGCAAACTTATCACAGCATGCATTTGTGTCCCTGCCGTCGCTGAACAGCGCAAATGTAGGGGAGAGAAAAGACTGCGGCCTTGCTCCCGGTGAGCACAACGGCTGAGGGCGTCAATGATAATAGAGGGCAGAGAAATAGGCCCATTTGGTGGCCGGTTTTCAAAGGGCCCTGCAGTAGGCACAGGCTAAGCCGTGTATAAAAGGCCTCCCTGCCGCCGCCGCCTCAATTGCTTACGGCCATTCCACTCTGAACACGCCCGATCTCGTCCGATCTCGGAAGCTAAGCAGGGTCGGGCCTGGTTAGTACTTGGATGGGAGACCGCCTGGGAATACCAGGTGCTGTAAGCTTTTTCATCTTTCTAGGCAGCAGAGGGCGCTGCTCCCTCTCCGGGGGAGACAGGGGGCCTCGAACAACAGTGCTGGCCAGCGGCAGTGCAGTCACTTTTGCAGAGGAAGTACAAGGACGACATCACGTCCCGTGTGCCAGCAACAGCTGGCTTTCCCTCGGGGAGGCTGCAAACTTATCACAGCATGCATTTGTGTCCCTGCCGTCGCTGAACAGCGCAAATGTAGGGGAGAGAAAAGACTGTGGCCTTGCTCCCGGTGAGCACAACGGCTGAGGGCGTCAATGATAATAGAGGGCAGAGAAATAGGCCCATTTGGTGGCCGGTTTTCAAAGGGCCCTGCAGTAGGCACAGGCTAAGCCGTGTATAAAAGGCCTCCCTGCCGCCGCCGCCTCAATTGCTTACGGCCATTCCACTCTTAACACGCCCGATCTCGTCCGATCTCGGAAGCTAAGCAGGGTCGGGCCTGCTTAGTACTTGGATGGGAGACCGCCTGGGAATACCAGGTGCTGTAAGCTTTTTCATCTTTCTAGGCAGCAGAGGGCGCTGCTCCCTCTCCGGGGGAGACAGGGGGCCTCGAACAACAGTGCTGGCCAGCGGCAGTGCAGTCACTTTTGCAGAGGAAGTACAAGGACGACATCACGTCCCGTGTGCCAGCAACAGCTGGCTTTCCCTCGGGGAGGCTGCAAACTTATCACAGCATGCATTTGTGTCCCTGCCGTCGCTGAACAGCGCAAATGTAGGGGAGAGAAAAGACTGCGGCCTTGCTCCCGGTGAGCACAACGGCTGAGGGCGTCAATGATAATAGAGGGCAGAGAAATAGGCCCATTTGGTGGCCGGTTTTCAAAGGGCCCTGCAGTAGGCACAGGCTAAGCCGTGTATAAAAGGCCTCCCTGCCGCCGCCGCCTCATTTGCTTACGGCCATTCCACTCTGAACACGCCCGATCTCGTCCGATCTCGGAAGCTAAGCGGGGTCGGGCCTGGTTAGTACTTGGATGGGAGACCGCCTGGGAATACCAGGTGCTGTAAGCTTTTTCATCTTTCTAGGCAGCAGAGGGCGCTGCTCCCTCTCCGGGGGAGACAGGGGGCCTCGAACAACAGTGCTGGCCAGCGGCAGTGCAGTCACTTTTGCAGAGGAAGTACAAGGACGACATCACGTCCCGTGTGCCAGCAACAGCTGGCTTTCCCTCGGGGAGGCTGCAAACTTATCACAGCATGCATTTGTGTCCCTGCCGTCGCTGAACAGCGCAAATGTAGGGGAGAGAAAAGACTGCGGCCTTGCTCCCGGTGAGCACAACGGCTGAGGGCGTCAATGATAATAGAGGGCAGAGAAATAGGCCCATTTGGTGGCCGCTTTTCAAAGGGCCCTGCAGTAGGCACAGGCTAAGCCGTGTATAAAAGGCCTCCCTGCCGCCGCCGCCTCAATTGCTTACGGCCATTCCACTCTGAACACGCCCGATCTCGTCCGATCTCGGAAGCTAAGCGGGGTCGGGCCTGGTTAGTACTTGGATGGGAGACCGCCTGGGAATACCAGGTGCTGTAAGCTTTTTCATCTTTCTAGGCAGCAGAGGGCGCTGCTCCCTCTCCGGGGGAGACAGGGGGCCTCGAACAACAGTGCTGGCCAGCGGCAGTGCAGTCACTTTTGCAGAGGAAGTACAAGGACGACATCACGTCCCGTGTGCCAGCAACAGCTGGCTTTCCCTCGGGGAGGCTGCAAACTTATCACAGCATGCATTTGTGTCCCTGCCGTCGCTGAACAGCGCAAATGTAGGGGAGAGAAAAGACTGCGGCCTTGCTCCCGGTGAGCACAACGGCTGAGGGCGTCAATGATAATAGAGGGCAGAGAAATAGGCCCATTTGGTGGCCGCTTTTCAAAGGGCCCTGCAGTAGGCACAGGCTAAGCCGTGTATAAAAGGCCTCCCTGCCGCCGCCGCCTCAATTGCTTACGGCCATTCCACTCTGAACACGCCCGATCTCGTCCGATCTCGGAAGCTAAGCAGGGTCGGGCCTGGTTAGTACTTGGATGGGAGACCGCCTGGGAATACCAGGTGCTGTAAGCTTTTTCATCTTTCTAGGCAGCAGAGGGCGCTGCTCCCTCTCCGGGGGAGACAGGGGGCCTCGAACAACAGTGCTGGCCAGCGGCAGTGCAGTCACTTTTGCAGAGGAAGTACAAGGACGACATCACGTCCCGTGTGCCAGCAACAGCTGGCTTTCCCTCGGGGAGGCTGCAAACTTATCACAGCATGCATTTGTGTCCCTGCCGTCGCTGAACAGCGCAAATGTAGGGGAGAGAAAAGACTGCGGCCTTGCTCCCGGTGAGCACAAAGGCTGAGGGCGTCAATGATAATAGAGGGCAGAGAAATAGGCCCATTTGGTGGCCGGTTTTCAAAGGGCCCTGCAGTAGGCACAGGCTAAGCCGTGTATAAAAGGCCTCCCTGCCGCCGCCGCCTCAATTGCTTACGGCCATACCACTCTGAACACGCCCGATCTCGTCCGATCTCGGAAGCTAAGCAGGGTCGGGCCTGGTTAGTACTTGGATGGGAGACCGCCTGGGAATACCAGGTGCTGTAAGCTTTTTCATCTTTCTAGGCAGCAGAGGGCGCTGCTCCCTCTCCGGGGGAGACAGGGGGCCTCCAACAACAGTGCTGGCCAGCGGCAGTGCAGTCACTTTTGCAGAGGAAGTACAAGGACGACATCACGTCCCGTGTGCCAGCAACAGCTGGCTTTCCCTCGGGGAGGCTGCAAACTTATCACAGCATGCATTTGTGTCCCTGCCGTCGCTGAACAGCGCAAATGTAGGGGAGAGAAAAGACTGCTGCCTTGCTCCCGGTGAGCACAACGGCTGAGGGCGTCAATGATAATAGAGGGCAGAGAAATAGGCCCATTTGGTGGCCGGTTTTCAAAGGGCCCTGCAGTAGGCACAGGCTAAGCCGTGTATAAAAGGCCTCCCTGCCGCCGCCGCCTCAATTGCTTACGGCCATACCACTCTGAACACGCCCGATCTCGTCCGATCTCGGAAGCTAAGCAGGGTCGGGCCTGGTTAGTACTTGGATGGGAGACCGCCTGGGAATACCAGGTGCTGTAAGCTTTTTCATCTTTCTAGGCAGCAGAGGGCGCTGCTCCCTCTCCGGGGGAGACAGGGGGCCTCGAACAACAGTGCTGGCCAGCGGCAGTGCAGTCACTTTTGCAGAGGAAGTACAAGGACGACATCACGTCCCGTGTGCCAGCAACAGCTGGCTTTCCCTCGGGGAGGCTGCAAACTTATCACAGCATGCATTTGTGTCCCTGCCGTCACTGAACAGCGCAAATGTAGGTGAGAGAAAAGACTGCGGCCTTGCTCCCGGTGAGCACAACGGCTGAGGGCGTCAATGATAATAGAGGGCAGAGAAATAGGCCCATTTGGTGGCCGCTTTTCAAAGGGCCCTGCAGTAGGCACAGGCTAAGCCGTGTATAAAAGGCCTCCCTGCCGCCGCCGCCTCAATTGCTTACGGCCATTCCACTCTGAACAAGCCCGATCTCGTCCGATCTCGGAAGCTAAGCAGGGTCGGGCCTGGTTAGTACTTGGATGGGAGACCGCCTGGGAATACCAGGTGCTGTAAGCTTTTTCATCTTTCTAGGCAGCAGAGGGCGCTGCTCCCTCTCCGGGGGAGACAGGGGGCCTCGAACAACAGTGCTGGCCAGCGGCAGTGCAGTCACTTTTGCAGAGGAAGTACAAGGACGACATCACGTCCCGTGTGCCAGCAACAGCTGGCTTTCCCTCGGGGAGGCTGCAAACTTATCACAGCATGCATTTGTGTCCCTGCCGTCACTGAACAGCGCAAATGTAGGTGAGAGAAAAGACTGCGGCCTTGCTCCCGGTGAGCACAACGGCTGAGGGCGTCAATGATAATAGAGGGCAGAGAAATAGGCCCATTTGGTGGCCGCTTTTCAAAGGGCCCTGCAGTAGGCACAGGCTAAGCCGTGTATAAAAGGCCTCCCTGCCGCCGCCGCCTCAATTGCTTACGGCCATTCCACTCTGAACACGCCCGATCTCGTCCGATCTCGGAAGCTAAGCAGGGTCGGGCCTGGTTAGTACTTGGATGGGAGACCGCCTGGGAATACCAGGTGCTGTAAGCTTTTTCATCTTTCTAGGCAGCATAGGGCGCTGCTCCCTCTCCGGGGGAGACAGGGGGCCTCGAACAACAGTGCTGGCCAGCGGCAGTGCAGTCACTTTTGCAGAGGAAGTACAAGGACGACATCACGTCCCGTGTGCCAGCAACAGCTGGCTTTCCCTCGGGGAGGCTGCAAACTTATCACAGCATGCATTTGTGTCCCTGCCGTCGCTGAACAGCGCAAATGTAGGGGAGAGAAAAGACTGCGGCCTTGCTCCCGGTGAGCACAAAGGCTGAGGGCGTCAATGATAATAGAGGGCAGAGAAATAGGCCCATTTGGTGGCCGGTTTTCAAAGGGCCCTGCAGTAGGCACAGGCTAAGCCGTGTATAAAAGGCCTCCCTGCCGCCGCCGCCTCAATTGCTTACGGCCATACCACTCTGAACACGCCCGATCTCGTCCGATCTCGGAAGCTAAGCAGGGTCGGGCCTGGTTAGTACTTGGATGGGAGACCGCCTGGGAATACCAGGTGCTGTAAGCTTTTTCATCTTTCTAGGCAGCAGAGGGCGCTGCTCCCTCTCCGGGGGAGACAGGGGGCCTCGAACAACAGTGCTGGCCAGCGGCAGTGCAGTCACTTTTGCAGAGGAAGTACAAGGACGACATCACGTCCCGTGTGCCAGCAACAGCTGGCTTTCCCTCGGGGAGGCTGCAAACTTATCACAGCATGCATTTGTGTCCCTGCCGTCGCTGAACAGCGCAAATGTAGGGGAGAGAAAAGACTGCGGCCTTGCTCCCGGTGAGCACAAAGGCTGAGGGCGTCAATGATAATAGAGGGCAGAGAAATAGGCCCATTTGGTGGCCGGTTTTCAAAGGGCCCTGCAGTAGGCACAGGCTAAGCCGTGTATAAAAGGCCTCCCTGCCGCCGCCGCCTCAATTGCTTACGGCCATACCACTCTGAACACGCCCGATCTCGTCCGATCTCGGAAGCTAAGCAGGGTCGGGCCTGGTTAGTACTTGGATGGGAGACCGCCTGGGAATACCAGGTGCTGTAAGCTTTTTCATCTTTCTAGGCAGCAGAGGGCGCTGCTCCCTCTCCGGGGGAGACAGGGGGCCTCCAACAACAGTGCTGGCCAGCTGCAGTGCAGTCACTTTTGCAGAGGAAGTACAAGGACGACATCACGTCCCGTGTGCCAGCAACAGCTGGCTTTCCCTCGGGGAGCCTGCAAACTTATCACAGCATGCATTTGTGTCCCTGCCGTCGCTGAACAGCGCAAATGTAGGGGAGAGAAAAGACTGCGGCCTTGCTCCCGGTGAGCACAACGGCTGAGGGCGTCAATGATAATAGAGGGCAGAGAAATAGGCCCATTTGGTGGCCGGTTTTCAAAAGGCCCTGCAGTAGGCACAGGCTAAGCCGTGTATAAAAGGCCTCCCTGCCGCCGCCGCCTCAATTGCTTACGGCCATACCACTCTGAACACGCCCGATCTCGTCCGATCTCGGAAGCTAAGCAGGGTCGGGCCTGGTTAGTACTTGGATGGGAGACCGCCTGGGAATACCAGGTGCTGTAAGCTTTTTCATCTTTCTAGGCAGCAGAGGGCGCTGCTCCCTCTCCGGGGGAGACAGGGGGCCTCGAACAACAGTGCTGGCCAGCGGCAGTGCAGTCACTTTTGCAGAGGAAGTACAAGGACGACATCACGTCCCGTGTGCCAGCAACAGCTGGCTTTCCCTCGGGGAGCCTGCAAACTTATCACAGCATGCATTTGTGTCCCTGCCGTCGCTGAACAGCGCAAATGTAGGGGAGAGAAAAGACTGCGGCCTTGCTCCCGGTGAGCACAACGGCTGAGGGCGTCAATGATAATAGAGGGCAGAGAAATAGGCCCATTTGGTGGCCGGTTTTCAAAGGGCCCTGCAGTAGGCACAGGCTAAGCCGTGTATAAAAGGCCTCCCTGCCGCCTCCGCCTCAATTGCTTACGGCCATACCACTCTGAACACGCCCGATCTCGTCCGATCTCGGAAGCTAAGCAGGGTCGGGCCTGGTTAGTACTTGGATGGGAGACCGCCTGGGAATACCAGGTGCTGTAAGCTTTTTCATCTTTCGAGGCAGCAGAGGGCGCTGCTCCCTCTCCGGGGGAGACAGGGGGCCTCGAACAACAGTGCTGGCCAGCGGCAGTGCAGTCACTTTTGCAGAGGAAGCACAAGGACGACATCACGTCCCGTGTGCCAGCAACAGCTGGCTTTCCCTCGGGGAGGCTGCAAACTTATCACAGCATGCATTTGTGTCCCTGCCGTCGCTGAACAGCGCAAATGTAGGGGAGAGAAAAGACTGCGGCCTTGCTCCCGGTGAGCACAACGGCTGAGGGCGTCAATGATAATAGAGGGCAGAGAAATAGGCCCATTTGGTGGCCGGTTTTCAAAGGGCCCTGCAGTAGGCACAGGCTAAGCCGTGTATAAAAGGCCTCCCTGCCGCTGCTGCCTCAATTGCTTACGGCCATACCACTCTGAACACGCCCGATCTCGTCCGATCTCGGAAGCTAAGCAGGGTCGGGCCTGGTTAGTACTTGGATGGGAGACCGCCTGGGAATACCAGGTGCTGTAAGCTTTTTCATCTTTCTAGGCAGCAGAGGGCGCTGCTCCCTCTCCGGGGGAGACAGGGGGCCTCCAACAACAGTGCTGGCCAGCGGCAGTGCAGTCACTTTTGCAGAGGAAGTACAAGGACGACATCACGTCCCGTGTGCCAGCAACAGCTGGCTTTCCCTCGGGGAGGCTGCAAACTTATCACAGCATGCATTTGTGTCCCTGCCGTCGCTGAACAGCGCAAATGTAGGGGAGAGAAAAGACTGCGGCCTTGCTCCCGGTGAGCACAACGGCTGAGGGCGTCAATGATAATAGAGGGCAGAGAAATAGGCCCATTTGGTGGCCGGTTTTCAAAGGGCCCTGCAGTAGGCACAGGCTAAGCCGTGTATAAAAGGCCTCCCTGCCGCCGCCGCCTCAATTGCTTACGGCCATACCACTCTGAACACGCCCGATCTCGTCCGATCTCGGAAGCTAAGCAGGGTCGGGCCTGGTTAGTACTTGGATGGGAGACCGCCTGGGAATACCAGGTGCTGTAAGCTTTTTCATCTTTCTAGGCAGCAGAGGGCGCTGCTCCCTCTCCGGGGGAGACAGGGGGCCTCCAACAACAGTGCTGGCCAGCTGCAGTGCAGTCACTTTTGCAGAGGAAGTACAAGGACGACATCACGTCCCGTGTGCCAGCAACAGCTGGCTTTCCCTCGGGGAGCCTGCAAACTTATCACAGCATGCATTTGTGTCCCTGCCGTCGCTGAACAGCGCAAATGTAGGGGAGAGAAAAGACTGCGGCCTTGCTCCCGGTGAGCACAACGGCTGAGGGCGTCAATGATAATAGAGGGCAGAGAAATAGGCCCATTTGGTGGCCGGTTTTCAAAAGGCCCTGCAGTAGGCACAGGCTAAGCCGTGTATAAAAGGCCTCCCTGCCGCCGCCGCCTCAATTGCTTACGGCCATACCACTCTGAACACGCCCGATCTCGTCCGATCTCGGAAGCTAAGCAGGGTCGGGCCTGGTTAGTACTTGGATGGGAGACCGCCTGGGAATACCAGGTGCTGTAAGCTTTTTCATCTTTCTAGGCAGCAGAGGGCGCTGCTCCCTCTCCGGGGGAGACAGGGGGCCTCGAACAACAGTGCTGGCCAGCGGCAGTGCAGTCACTTTTGCAGAGGAAGTACAAGGACGACATCACGTCCCGTGTGCCAGCAACAGCTGGCTTTCCCTCGGGGAGCCTGCAAACTTATCACAGCATGCATTTGTGTCCCTGCCGTCGCTGAACAGCGCAAATGTAGGGGAGAGAAAAGACTGCGGCCTTGCTCCCGGTGAGCACAACGGCTGAGGGCGTCAATGATAATAGAGGGCAGAGAAATAGGCCCATTTGGTGGCCGGTTTTCAAAGGGCCCTGCAGTAGGCACAGGCTAAGCCGTGTATAAAAGGCCTCCCTGCCGCCGCCGCCTCAATTGCTTACGGCCATACCACTCTGAACACGCCCGATCTCGTCCGATCTCGGAAGCTAAGCAGGGTCGGGCCTGGTTAGTACTTGGATGGGAGACCGCCTGGGAATACCAGGTGCTGTAAGCTTTTTCATCTTTCTAGGCAGCAGAGGGCGCTGCTCCCTCTCCGGGGGAGACAGGGGGCCTCCAACAACAGTGCTGGCCAGCGGCAGTGCAGTCACTTTTGCAGAGGAAGTACAAGGACAACATCACGTCCCGTGTGCCAGCAACAGCTGGCTTTCCCTCGGGGAGGCTGCAAACTTATCACAGCATGCATTTGTGTCCCTGCCGTCGCTGAACAGCGCAAATGTAGGGGAGAGAAAAGACTGCGGCCTTGCTCCCGGTGAGCACAACGGCTGAGGGCGTCAATGATAATAGAGGGCAGAGAAATAGGCCCATTTGGTGGCCGGTTTTCAAAGGGCCCTGCAGTAGGCACAGGCTAAGCCGTGTATAAAAGGCCTCCCTGCCGCCGCCGCCTCAATTGCTTACGACCATACCACTCTGAACACGCCCGATCTCGTCCGATCTCGGAAGCTAAGCAGGGTCGGGCCTGGTTAGTACTTGGATGGGAGACCGCTTGGGAATACCAGGTGCTGTAAGCTCTTTCATCTTTCTAGGCAGCAGAGGGCGCTGCTCCCTCTCCGGGGGAGACAGGGGGCCTCCAACAACAGTGCTGGCCAGCGGCAGTGCAGTCACTTTTGCAGAGGAAGTACAAGGACGACATCACGTCCCGTGTGCCAGCAACAGCTGGCTTTCCCTCGGGGAGGCTGCAAACTTATCACAGCATGCATTTGTGTCCCTGCCGTCGCTGAACAGCGCAAATGTAGGGGAGAGAAAAGACTGCGGCCTTGCTCCCGGTGAGCACAACGGCTGAGGGCGTCAATGATAATAGAGGGCAGAGAAATAGGCCCATTTGGTGGCCGGTTTTCAAAGGGCCCTGCAGTAGGCACAGGCTAAGCCGTGTATAAAAGGCCTCCCTGCCGCCGCTGCGTCAATTGCTTACGGCCATACCACTCTGAACACGCCCGATCTCGTCCGATCTCGGAAGCTAAGCAGGGTCGGGCCTGGTTAGTACTTGGATGGGAGACCGCCTGGGAATACCAGGTGCTGTAAGCTTTTTCATCTTTCTAGGCAGCAGAGGGCGCTGCTCCCTCTCCGGGGGAGACAGGGGGCCTCGAACAACAGTGCTGGCCAGCGGCAGTGCAGTCACTTTTGCAGAGGAAGTACAAGGACGACATCACGTCCCGTGTGCCAGCAACAGCTGGCTTTCCCTCGGGGAGGCTGCAAACTTATCACAGCATGCATTTGTGTCCCTGCCGTCGCTGAACAGCGCAAATGTAGGGGAGAGAAAAGACTGCGGCCTTGCTCCCGGTGAGCACAACGGCTGAGGGCGTCAATGATAATAGAGGGCAGAGAAATAGGCCCATTTGGTGGCCGGTTTTCAAAGGGCCCTGCAGTAGGCACAGGCTAAGCCGTGTATAAAAGGCCTCCCTGCCGCCGCTGCGTCAATTGCTTACGGCCATACCACTCTGAACACGCCCGATCTCGTCCGATCTCGGAAGCTAAGCAGGGTCGGGCCTGGTTAGTACTTGGATGGGAGACCGCCTGGGAATACCAGGTGCTGTAAGCTTTTTCATCTTTCTAGGCAGCAGAGGGCGCTGCTCCCTCTCCGGGGGAGACAGGGGGCCTCCAACAACAGTGCTGGCCAGCGGCAGTGCAGTCACTTTTGCAGAGGAAGTACAAGGACGACATCACGTCCCGTGTGCCAGCAACAGCTGGCTTTCCCTCGGGGAGGCTGCAAACTTATCACAGCATGCATTTGTGTCCCTGCCGTCGCTGAACAGCGCAAATGTAGGGGAGAGAAAAGACTGCGGCCTTGCTCCCGGTGAGCACAACGGCTGAGGGCGTCAATGATAATAGAGGGCAGAGAAATAGGCCCATTTGGTGGCCGGTTTTCAAAGGGCCCTGCAGTAGGCACAGGCTAAGCCGTGTATAAAAGGCCTCCCTGCCGCCGCCGCCTCAATTGCTTACGGCCATACCACTCTGAACACGCCCGATCTCGTCCGATCTCGGAAGCTATGCAGGGTCGGGCCTGGTTAGTACTTGGATGGGAGACCGCCTGGGAATACCAGGTGCTGTAAGCTTTTTCATCTTTCTAGGCAGCAGAGGGCGCTGCTCCCTCTCCGGGGGAGACAGGGGGCCTCCAACAACAGTGCTGGCCAGCGGCAGTGCAGTCACTTTTGCAGAGGAAGTACAAGGACGACATCACGTCCCGTGTGCCAGCAACAGCTGGCTTTCCCTCGGGGAGGCTGCAAACTTATCACAGCATGCATTTGTGTCCCTGCCGTCGCTGAACAGCGCAAATGTAGGGGAGAGAAAAGACTGCGGCCTTGCTCCCGGTGAGCACAACGGCTGAGGGCGTCAATGATAATAGAGGGCAGAGAAATAGGCCCATTTGGTGGCCGGTTTTCAAAGGGCCCTGCAGTAGGCACAGGCTAAGCCGTGTATAAAAGGCCTCCCTGCCGCCTCCGCCTCAATTGCTTACGGCCATACCACTCTGAACACGCCCGATCTCGTCCGATCTCGGAAGCTAAGCAGGGTCGGGCCTGGTTAGTACTTGGATGGGAGACCGCCTGGGAATACCAGGTGCTGTAAGCTTTTTCATCTTTCTAGGCAGCAGAGGGCGCTGCTCCCTCTCCGGGGGAGACAGGGGGCCTCCAACAACAGTGCTGGCCAGCGGCAGTGCAGTCACTTTTGCAGAGGAAGTACAAGGACGACATCACGTCCCGTGTGCCAGCAACAGCTGGCTTTCCCTCGGGGAGGCTGCAAACTTATCACAGCATGCATTTGTGTCCCTGCCGTCGCTGAACAGCGCAAATGTAGGGGAGAGAAAAGACTGCGGCCTTGCTCCCGGTGAGCACAACGGCTGAGGGCGTCAATGATAATAGAGGGCAGAGAAATAGGCCCATTTGGTGGCCGGTTTTCAAAGGGCCCTGCAGTAGGCACAGGCTAAGCCGTGTATAAAAGGCCTCCCTGCCGCCGCCGCCTCAATTGCTTACGGCCATACCACTCTGAACACGCCCGATCTCGTCCGATCTCGGAAGCTAAGCAGGGTCGGGCCTGGTTAGTACTTGGATGGGAGACCGCCTGGGAATACCAGGTGCTGTAAGCTTTTTCATCTTTCTAGGCAGCAGAGGGCGCTGCTCCCTCTCCGGGGGAGACAGGGGGCCTCCAACAACAGTGCTGGCCAGCGGCAGTGCAGTCACTTTTGCAGAGGAAGTACAAGGACGACATCACGTCCCGTGTGCCAGCAACAGCTGGCTTTCCCTCGGGGAGGCTGCAAACTTATCACAGCATGCATTTGTGTCCCTGCCGTCGCTGAACAGCGCAAATGTAGGGGAGAGAAAAGACTGCGGCCTTGCTCCCGGTGAGCACAACGGCTGAGGGCGTCAATGATAATAGAGGGCAGAGAAATAGGCCCATTTGGTGGCCGGTTTTCAAAGGGCCCTGCAGTAGGCACAGGCTAAGCCGTGTATAAAAGGCCTCCCTGCCGCCGCCGCCTCAATTCCTTACGGCCATACCACTCTGAACACGCCCGATCTCGTCCGATCTCGGAAGCTAAGCAGGGTCGGGCCTGGTTAGTACTTGGATGGGAGACCGCCTGGGAATACCAGGTGCTGTAAGCTTTTTCATCTTTCTAGGCAGCAGAGGGCGCTGCTCCCTCTCCGGGGGAGACAGGGGGCCTCCAACAACAGTGCTGGCCAGCTGCAGTGCAGTCACTTTTGCAGAGGAAGTACAAGGACGACATCACGTCCCGTGTGCCAGCAACAGCTGGCTTTCCCTCGGGGAGCCTGCAAACTTATCACAGCATGCATTTGTGTCCCTGCCGTCGCTGAACAGCGCAAATGTAGGGGAGAGAAAAGACTGCGGCCTTGCTCCCGGTGAGCACAACGGCTGAGGGCGTCAATGATAATAGAGGGCAGAGAAATAGGCCCATTTGGTGGCCGGTTTTCAAAAGGCCCTGCAGTAGGCACAGGCTAAGCCGTGTATAAAAGGCCTCCCTGCCGCCGCCGCCTCAATTGCTTACGGCCATACCACTCTGAACACGCCCGATCTCGTCCGATCTCGGAAGCTAAGCAGGGTCGGGCCTGGTTAGTACTTGGATGGGAGACCGCCTGGGAATACCAGGTGCTGTAAGCTTTTTCATCTTTCTAGGCAGCAGAGGGCGCTGCTCCCTCTCCGGGGGAGACAGGGGGCCTCCAACAACAGTGCTGGCCAGCGGCAGTGCAGTCACTTTTGCAGAGGAAGTACAAGGACGACATCACGTCCCGTGTGCCAGCAACAGCTGGCTTTCCCTCGGGGAGGCTGCAAACTTATCACAGCATGCATTTGTGTCCCTGCCGTCGCTGAACAGCGCAAATGTAGGGGAGAGAAAAGACTGCGGCCTTGCTCCCGGTGAGCACAACGGCTGAGGGCGTCAATGATAATAGAGGGCAGAGAAATAGGCCCATTTGGTGGCCGGTTTTCAAAGGGCCCTGCAGTAGGCACAGGCTAAGCCGTGTATAAAAGGCCTCCCTGCCGCCTCCGCCTCAATTGCTTACGGCCATACCACTCTGAACACGCCCGATCTCGTCCGATCTCGGAAGCTAAGCAGGGTCGGGCCTGGTTAGTACTTGGATGGGAGACCGCCTGGGAATACCAGGTGCTGTAAGCTTTTTCATCTTTCTAGGCAGCAGAGGGCGCTGCTCCCTCTCCGGGGGAGACAGGGGGCCTCCAACAACAGTGCTGGCCAGCGGCAGTGCAGTCACTTTTGCAGAGGAAGTACAAGGACGACATCACGTCCCGTGTGCCAGCAACAGCTGGCTTTCCCTCGGGGAGGCTGCAAACTTATCACAGCATGCATTTGTGTCCCTGCCGTCGCTGAACAGCGCAAATGTAGGGGAGAGAAAAGACTGCGGCCTTGCTCCCGGTGAGCACAACGGCTGAGGGCGTCAATGATAATAGAGGGCAGAGAAATAGGCCCATTTGGTGGCCGGTTTTCAAAGGGCCCTGCAGTAGGCACAGGCTAAGCCGTGTATAAAAGGCCTCCCTGCCGCCGCCGCCTCAATTGCTTACGGCCATACCACTCTGAACACGCCCGATCTCGTCCGATCTCGGAAGCTAAGCAGGGTCGGGCCTGGTTAGTACTTGGATGGGAGACCGCCTGGGAATACCAGGTGCTGTAAGCTTTTTCATCTTTCTAGGCAGCAGAGGGCGCTGCTCCCTCTCCGGGGGAGACAGGGGGCCTCGAACAACAGTGCTGGCCAGCGGCAGTGCAGTCACTTTTGCAGAGGAAGTACAAGGACGACATCACGTCCCGTGTGCCAGCAACAGCTGGCTTTCCCTCGGGGAGGCTGCAAACTTATCACAGCATGCATTTGTGTCCCTGCCGTCGCTGAACAGCGCAAATGTAGGGGAGAGAAAAGACTGCGGCCTTGCTCCCGGTGAGCACAACGGCTGAGGGCGTCAATGATAATAGAGGGCAGAGAAATAGGCCCATTTGGTGGCCGTTTTTCAAAGGGCCCTGCAGTAGGCACAGGCTAAGCCGTGTATAAAAGGCCTCCCTGCCGCCGCCGCCTCAATTGCTTACGGCCATACCACTCTGAACACGCCCGATCTCGGAAGCTAAGCAGGGTCCGGTCTGGTTAGTACTTGGATGGGAGACCGCCTGGGAATACCAGGTGCTGTAAGCTTTTTCATCTTTCTAGGCAGCAGAGGGCGCTGCTCCCTCTCCGGGGGAGACAGGGGGCCTCCAACAACAGTGCTGGCCAGCGGCAGTGCAGTCACTTTTGCAGAGGAAGTACAAGGACGACATCACGTCCCGTGTGCCAGCAACAGCTGGCTTTCCCTCGGGGAGGCTGCAAACTTATCACAGCATGCATTTGTGTCCCTGCCGTCGCTGAACAGCGCAAATGTAGGGGAGAGAAAAGACTGCGGCCTTGCTCCCGGTGAGCACAACGGCTGAGGGCGTCAATGATAATAGAGGGCAGAGAAATAGGCCCATTTGGTGGCCGGTTTTCAAAGGGCCCTGCAGTAGGCACAGGCTAAGCCGTGTATAAAAGGCCTCCCTGCCGCCTCCGCCTCAATTGCTTACGGCCATACCACTCTGAACACGCCCGATCTCGTCCGATCTCGGAAGCTAAGCAGGGTCGGGCCTGGTTAGTACTTGGATGGGAGACCGCCTGGGAATACCAGGTGCTGTAAGCTTTTTCATCTTTCTAGGCAGCAGAGGGCGCTGCTCCCTCTCCGGGGGAGACAGGGGGCCTCCAACAACAGTGCTGGCCAGCGGCAGTGCAGTCACTTTTGCAGAGGAAGTACAAGGACGACATCACGTCCCGTGTGCCAGCAACAGCTGGCTTTCCCTCGGGGAGGCTGCAAACTTATCACAGCATGCATTTGTGTCCCTGCCGTCGCTGAACAGCGCAAATGTAGGGGAGAGAAAAGACTGCGGCCTTGCTCCCGGTGAGCACAACGGCTGAGGGCGTCAATGATAATAGAGGGCAGAGAAATAGGCCCATTTGGTGGCCGGTTTTCAAAGGGCCCTGCAGTAGGCACAGGCTAAGCCGTGTATAAAAGGCCTCCCTGCCGCCTCCGCCTCAATTGCTTACGGCCATACCACTCTGAACACGCCCGATCTCGTCCGATCTCGGAAGCTAAGCAGGGTCGGGCCTGGTTAGTACTTGGATGGGAGACCGCCTGGGAATACCAGGTGCTGTAAGCTTTTTCATCTTTCTAGGCAGCAGAGGGCGCTGCTCCCTCTCCGGGGGAGACAGGGGGCCTCCAACAACAGTGCTGGCCAGCGGCAGTGCAGTCACTTTTGCAGAGGAAGTACAAGGACGACATCACGTCCCGTGTGCCAGCAACAGCTGGCTTTCCCTCGGGGAGGCTGCAAACTTATCACAGCATGCATTTGTGTCCCTGCCGTCGCTGAACAGCGCAAATGTAGGGGAGAGAAAAGACTGCGGCCTTGCTCCCGGTGAGCACAACGGCTGAGGGCGTCAATGATAATAGAGGGCAGAGAAATAGGCCCATTTGGTGGCCGGTTTTCAAAGGGCCCTGCAGTAGGCACAGGCTAAGCCGTGTATAAAAGGCCTCCCTGCCGCCGCCGCCTCAATTGCTTACGGCCATACCACTCTGAACACGCCCGATCTCGTCCGATCTCGGAAGCTAAGCAGGGTCGGGCCTGGTTAGTACTTGGATGGGAGACCGCCTGGGAATACCAGGTGCTGTAAGCTTTTTCATCTTTCTAGGCAGCAGAGGGCGCTGCTCCCTCTCCGGGGGAGACAGGGGGCCTCCAACAACAGTGCTGGCCAGCGGCAGTGCAGTCACTTTTGCAGAGGAAGTACAAGGACGACATCACGTCCCGTGTGCCAGCAACAGCTGGCTTTCCCTCGGGGAGGCTGCAAACTTATCACAGCATGCATTTGTGTCCCTGCCGTCGCTGAACAGCGCAAATGTAGGGGAGAGAAAAGACTGCGGCCTTGCTCCCGGTGAGCACAACGGCTGAGGGCGTCAATGATAATAGAGGGCAGAGAAATAGGCCCATTTGGTGGCCGGTTTTCAAAGGGCCCTGCAGTAGGCACAGGCTAAGCCGTGTATAAAAGGCCTCCCTGCCGCCGCCGCCTCAATTGCTTACGGCCATACCACTCTGAACACGCCCGATCTCGTCCGATCTCGGAAGCTAAGCAGGGTCGGGCCTGGTTAGTACTTGGATGGGAGACCGCCTGGGAATACCAGGTGCTGTAAGCTTTTTCATCTTTCTAGGCAGCAGAGGGCGCTGCTCCCTCTCCGGGGGAGACAGGGGGCCTCGAACAACAGTGCTGGCCAGCGGCAGTGCAGTCACTTTTGCAGAGGAAGTACAAGGACGACATCACGTCCCGTGTGCCAGCAACAGCTGGCTTTCCCTCGGGGAGGCTGCAAACTTATCACAGCATGCATTTGTGTCCCTGCCGTCGCTGAACAGCGCAAATGTAGGGGAGAGAAAAGACTGCGGCCTTGCTCCCGGTGAGCACAACGGCTGAGGGCGTCAATGATAATAGAGGGCAGAGAAATAGGCCCATTTGGTGGCCGGTTTTCAAAGGGCCCTGCAGTAGGCACAGGCTAAGCCGTGTATAAAAGGCCTCCCTGCCGCCGCCGCCTCAATTGCTTACGGCCATACCACTCTGAACACGCCCGATCTCGTCCGATCTCGGAAGCTAAGCAGGGTCGGGCCTGGTTAGTACTTGGATGGGAGACCGCCTGGGAATACCAGGTGCTGTAAGCTTTTTCATCTTTCTAGGCAGCAGAGGGCGCTGCTCCCTCTCCGGGGGAGACAGGGGGCCTCCAACAACAGTGCTGGCCAGCGGCAGTGCAGTCACTTTTGCAGAGGAAGTACAAGGACGACATCACGTCCCGTGTGCCAGCAACAGCTGGCTTTCCCTCGGGGAGGCTGCAAACTTATCACAGCATGCATTTGTGTCCCTGCCGTCGCTGAACAGCGCAAATGTAGGGGAGAGAAAAGACTGCGGCCTTGCTCCCGGTGAGCACAACGGCTGAGGGCGTCAATGATAATAGAGGGCAGAGAAATAGGCCCATTTGGTGGCCGGTTTTCAAAGGGCCCTGCAGTAGGCACAGGCTAAGCCGTGTATAAAAGGCCTCCCTGCCGCCGCCGCCTCAATTGCTTACGGCCATACCACTCTGAACACGCCCGATCTCGTCCGATCTCGGAAGCTAAGCAGGGTCGGGCCTGGTTAGTACTTGGATGGGAGACCGCCTGGGAATACCAGGTGCTGTAAGCTTTTTCATCTTTCTAGGCAGCAGAGGGCGCTGCTCCCTCTCCGGGGGAGACAGGGGGCCTCCAACAACAGTGCTGGCCAGCGGCAGTGCAGTCACTTTTGCAGAGGAAGTACAAGGACGACATCACGTCCCGTGTGCCAGCAACAGCTGGCTTTCCCTCGGGGAGGCTGCAAACTTATCACAGCATGCATTTGTGTCCTTGCCGTCGCTGAACAGCGCAAATGTAGGGGAGAGAAAAGACTGCGGCCTTGCTCCCGGTGAGCACAACGGCTGAGGGCGTCAATGATAATAGAGGGCAGAGAAATAGGCCCATTTGGTGGCCGGTTTTCAAAGGGCCCTGCAGTAGGCACAGGCTAAGCCGTGTATAAAAGGCCTCCCTGCCGCCGCCGCCTCAATTGCTTACGGCCATACCACTCTGAACACGCCCGATCTCGTCCGATCTCGGAAGCTAAGCAGGGTCGGGCCTGGTTAGTACTTGGATGGGAGACCGCCTGGGAATACCAGGTGCTGTAAGCTTTTTCATCTTTCTAGGCAGCAGAGGGCGCTGCTCCCTCTCCGGGGGAGACAGGGGGCCTCCAACAACAGTGCTGGCCAGCGGCAGTGCAGTCACTTTTGCAGAGGAAGTACAAGGACGACATCACGTCCCGTGTGCCAGCAACAGCTGGCTTTCCCTCGGGGAGGCTGCAAACTTATCACAGCATGCATTTGTGTCCCTGCCGTCGCTGAACAGCGCAAATGTAGGGGAGAGAAAAGACTGCGGCCTTGCTCCCGGTGAGCACAACGGCTGAGGGCGTCAATGATAATAGAGGGCAGAGAAATATGCCCATTTGGTGGCCGGTTTTCAAAGGGCCCTGCAGTAGGCACAGGCTAAGCCGTGTATAAAAGGCGTCCCTGCCACCGCCGCCTCAATTGCTTACGGCCATACCACTCTGAACACGCCCGATCTCGTCCGATCTCGGAAGCTAAGCAGGGTCGGGCCTGGTTAGTACTTGGATGGGAGACCGCCTGGGAATACCAGGTGCTGTAAGCTTTTTCATCTTTCTAGGCAGCAGAGGGCGCTGCTCCCTCTCCGGGGGAGACAGGGGGCCTCCAACAACAGTGCTGGCCAGCGGCAGTGCAGTCACTTTTGCAGAGGAAGTACAAGGACGACATCACGTCCCGTGTGCCAGCAACAGCTGGCTTTCCCTCGGGGAGGCTGCAAACTTATCACAGCATGCATTTGTGTCCCTGCCGTCGCTGAACAGCGCAAATGTAGGGGAGAGAAAAGACTGCGGCCTTGCTCCCGGTGAGCACAACGGCTGAGGGCGTCAATGATAATAGAGGGCAGAGAAATAGGCCCATTTGGTGGCCGGTTTTCAAAGGGCCCTGCAGTAGGCACAGGCTAAGCCGTGTATAAAAGGCCTCCCTGCCGCCGCCGCCTCAATTGCTTACGGCCATACCACTCTGAACACGCCCGATCTCGTCCGATCTCGGAAGCTAAGCAGGGTCGGGCCTGGTTAGTACTTGGATGGGAGACCGCCTGGGAATACCAGGTGCTGTAAGCTTTTTCATCTTTCTAGGCAGCAGAGGGCGCTGCTCCCTCTCCGGGGGAGACAGGGGGCCTCGAACAACAGTGCTGGCCAGCGGCAGTGCAGTCACTTTTGCAGAGGAAGTACAAGGACGACATCACGTCCCGTGTGCCAGCAACAGCTGGCTTTCCCTCGGGGAGGCTGCAAACTTATCACAGCATGCATTTGTGTCCCTGCCGTCGCTGAACAGCGCAAATGTAGGGGAGAGAAAAGACTGCGGCCTTGCTCCCGGTGAGCACAACGGCTGAGGGCGTCAATGATAATAGAGGGCAGAGAAATAGGCCCATTTGGTGGCCGGTTTTCAAAGGGCCCTGCAGTAGGCACAGGCTAAGCCGTGTATAAAAGGCCTCCCTGCCGCCGCCGCCTCAATTGCTTACGGCCATACCGCTCTGAACACGCCCGATCTCGTCCGATCTCGGAAGCTAAGCAGGGTCGGGCCTGGTTAGTACTTGGATGGGAGACCGCCTGGGAATACCAGGTGCTGTAAGCTTTTTCATCTTTCTAGGCAGCAGAGGGCGCTGCTCCCTCTCCGGGGGAGACAGGGGGCCTCCAACAACAGTGCTGGCCAGCGGCAGTGCAGTCACTTTTGCAGAGGAAGTACAAGGACGACATCACGTCCCGTGTGCCAGCAACAGCTGGCTTTCCCTCGGGGAGGCTGCAAACTTATCACAGCATGCATTTGTGTCCCTGCCGTCGCTGAACAGCGCAAATGTAGGGGAGAGAAAAGACTGCGGCCTTGCTCCCGGTGAGCACAACAGCTGAGGGCGTCAATGATAATAGAGGGCAGAGAAATAGGCCCATTTGGTGGCCGGTTTTCAAAGGGCCCTGCAGTAGGCACAGGCTAAGCCGTGTATAAAAGGCCTCCCTGCCGCCGCCGCCTCAATTGCTTACGGCCATACCGCTCTGAACACGCCCGATCTCGTCCGATCTCGGAAGCTAAGCAGGGTCGGGCCTGGTTAGTACTTGGATGGGAGACCGCCTGGGAATACCAGGTGCTGTAAGCTTTTTCATCTTTCTAGGCAGCAGAGGGCGCTGCTCCCTCTCCGGGGGAGACAGGGGGCCTCCAACAACAGTGCTGGCCAGCGGCAGTGCAGTCACTTTTGCAGAGGAAGTACAAGGACGACATCACGTCCCGTGTGCCAGCAACAGCTGGCTTTCCCTCGGGGAGGCTGCAAACTTATCACAGCATGCATTTGTGTCCCTGCCGTCGCTGAACAGCGCAAATGTAGGGGAGAGAAAAGACTGCGGCCTTGCTCCCGGTGAGCACAACGGCTGAGGGCGTCAATGATAATAGAGGGCAGAGAAATAGGCCCATTTGGTGGCCGGTTTTCAAAGGGCCCTGCAGTAGGCACAGGCTAAGCCGTGTATAAAAGGCCTCCCTGCCGCCGCCGCCTCAATTGCTTACGGCCATACCACTCTGAACACGCCCGATCTCGTCCGATCTCGGAAGCTAAGCAGGGTCGGGCCTGGTTAGTACTTGGATGGGAGACCGCCTGGGAATACCAGGTGCTGTAAGCTTTTTCATCTTTCTAGGCAGCAGAGGGCGCTGCTCCCTCTCCGGGGGAGACAGGGGGCCTCCAACAACAGTGCTGGCCAGCGGCAGTGCAGTCACTTTTGCAGAGGAAGTACAAGGACGACATCACGTCCCGTGTGCCAGCAACAGCTGGCTTTCCCTCGGGGAGGCTGCAAACTCATCACAGCATGCATTTGTGTCCCTGCCGTCGCTGAACAGCGCAAATGTAGGGGAGAGAAAAGACTGCGGCCTTGCTCCCGGTGAGCACAACGGCTGAGGGCGTCAATGATAATAGAGGGCAGAGAAATAGGCCCATTTGGTGGCCGGTTTTCAAAGGGCCCTGCAGTAGGCACAGGCTAAGCCGTGTATAAAAGGCCTCCCTGCCGCCGCCGCCTCAATTGCTTACGGCCATACCACTCTGAACACGCCCGATCTCGTCCGATCTCGGAAGCTAAGCAGGGTCGGGCCTGGTTAGTACTTGGATGGGAGACCGCCTGGGAATACCAGGTGCTGTAAGCTTTTTCATCTTTCTAGGCAGCAGAGGGCGCTGCTCCCTCTCCGGGGGAGACAGGGGGCCTCCAACAACAGTGCTGGCCAGCGGCAGTGCAGTCACTTTTGCAGAGGAAGTACAAGGACGACATCACGTCCCGTGTGCCAGCAACAGCTGGCTTTCCCTCGGGGAGGCTGCAAACTTATCACAGCATGCATTTGTGTCCCTGCCGTCGCTGAACAGCGCAAATGTAGGGGAGAGAAAAGACTGCGGCCTTGCTCCCGGTGAGCACAACGGCTGAGGGCGTCAATGATAATAGAGGGCAGAGAAATAGGCCCATTTGGTGGCCGGTTTTCAAAGGGCCCTGCAGTAGGCACAGGCTAAGCCGTGTATAAAAGGCCTCCCTGCCGCCGCCGCCTCAATTGCTTACGGCCATACCACTCTGAACACGCCCGATCTCGTCCGATCTCGGAAGCTAAGCAGGGTCGGGCCTGGTTAATACTTGGATGGGAGACCGCCTGGGAATACCAGGTGCTGTAAGCTTTTTCATCTTTCTAGGCAGCAGAGGGCGCTGCTCCCTCTCCGGGGGAGACAGGGGGCCTCCAACAACAGTGCTGGCCAGCGGCAGTGCAGTCACTTTTGCAGAGGAAGTACAAGGACGACATCACGTCCCGTGTGCCAGCAACAGCTGGCTTTCCCTCGGGGAGGCTGCAAACTTATCACAGCATGCATTTGTGTCCCTGCCGTCGCTGAACAGCGCAAATGTAGGGGAGAGAAAAGACTGCGGCCTTGCTCCCGGTGAGCACAACGGCTGAGGGCGTCAATGATAATAGAGGGCAGAGAAATAGGCCCATTTGGTGGCCGGTTTTCAAAGGGCCCTGCAGTAGGCACAGGCTAAGCCGTGTATAAAAGGCCTCCCTGCCGCCGCCGCCTCAATTGCTTACGGCCATACCACTCTGAACACGCCCGATCTCGTCCGATCTCGGAAGCTAAGCAGGGTCGGGCCTGGTTAGTACTTGGATGGGAGACCGCCTGGGAATACCAGGTGCTGTAAGCTTTTTCATCTTTCTAGGCAGCAGAGGGCGCTGCTCCCTCTCCGGGGGAGACAGGGGGCCTCGAACAACAGTGCTGGCCAGCGGCAGTGCAGTCACTTTTGCAGAGGAAGTACAAGGACGACATCACGTCCCGTGTGCCAGCAACAGCTGGCTTTCCCTCGGGGAGGCTGCAAACTTATCACAGCATGCATTTGTGTCCCTGCCGTCGCTGAACAGCGCAAATGTAGGGGAGAGAAAAGACTGCGGCCTTGCTCCCGGTGAGCACAACGGCTGAGGGCGTCAATGATAATAGAGGGCAGAGAAATAGGCCCATTTGGTGGCCGGTTTTCAAAGGGCCCTGCAGTAGGCACAGGCTAAGCCGTGTATAAAAGGCCTCCCTGCCGCCGCCGCCTCAATTGCTTACGGCCATGCCACTCTGAACACGCCCGATCTCGTCCGATCTCGGAAGCTAAGCAGGGTCGGGCCTGGTTAATACTTGGATGGGAGACCGCCTGGGAATACCAGGTGCTGTAAGCTTTTTCATCTTTCTAGGCAGCAGAGGGCGCTGCTCCCTCTCCGGGGGAGACAGGGGGCCTCCAACAACAGTGCTGGCCAGCGGCAGTGCAGTCACTTTTGCAGAGGAAGTACAAGGACGACATCACGTCCCGTGTGCCAGCAACAGCTGGCTTTCCCTCGGGGAGGCTGCAAACTTATCACAGCATGCATTTGTGTCCCTGCCGTCGCTGAACAGCGCAAATGTAGGGGAGAGAAAAGACTGCGGCCTTGCTCCCGGTGAGCACAACGGCTGAGGGCGTCAATGATAATAGAGGGCAGAGAAATAGGCCCATTTGGTGGCCGGTTTTCAAAGGGCCCTGCAGTAGGCACAGGCTAAGCCGTGTATAAAAGGCCTCCCTGCCGCCGCCGCCTCAATTGCTTACGGCCATACCACTCTGAACACGCCCGATCTCGTCCGATCTCGGAAGCTAAGTAGGGTCGGGCCTGGTTAGTACTTGGATGGGAGACCGCCTGGGAATACCAGGTGCTGTAAGCTTTTTCATCTTTCTCGGCAGCAGAGGGCGCTGCTCCCTCTCCGGGGGAGACAGGGGGCCTCGAACAACAGTGCTGGCCAGCGGCAGTGCAGTCACTTTTGCAGAGGAAGTACAAGGACGACATCACGTCCCGTGTGCCAGCAACAGCTGGCTTTCCCTCGGGGAGGCTGCAAACTTATCACAGCATGCATTTGTGTCCCTGCCGTCGCTGAACAGCGCAAATGTAGGGGAGAGAAAAGACTGCGGCCTTGCTCCCGGTGAGCACAACGGCTGAGGGCGTCAATGATAATAGAGGGCAGAGAAATAGGCCCATTTGGTGGCCGGTTTTCAAAGGGCCCTGCAGTAGGCACAGGCTAAGCCGTGTATAAAAGGCCTCCCTGCCGCCGCCGCCTCAATTGCTTACGGCCATACCACTCTGAACACGCCCGATCTCGTCCGATCTCGGAAGCTAAGCAGGGTCGGGCCTGGTTAGTACTTGGATGGGAGACCGCCTGGGAATACCAGGTGCTGTAAGCTTTTTCATCTTTCTAGGCAGCAGAGGGCGCTGCTCCCTCTCCGGGGGAGACAGGGGGCCTCGAACAACAGTGCTGGCCAGCGGCAGTGCAGTCACTTTTGCAGAGGAAGTACAAGGACGACATCACGTCCCGTGTGCCAGCAACAGCTGGCTTTCCCTCGGGGAGGCTGCAAACTTATCACAGCATGCATTTGTGTCCCTGCCGTCGCTGAACAGCGCAAATGTAGGGGAGAGAAAAGACTGCGGCCTTGCTCCCGGTGAGCACAACGGCTGAGGGCGTCAATGATAATAGAGGGCAGAGAAATAGGCCCATTTGGTGGCCGGTTTTCAAAGGGCCCTGCAGTAGGCACAGGCTAAGCCGTGTATAAAAGGCCTCCCTGCCGCCGCCGCCTCAATTGCTTACGGCCATACCACTCTGAACACGCCCGATCTCGTCCGATCTCGGAAGCTAAGCAGGGTCGGGCCTGGTTAGTACTTGGATGGGAGACCGCCTGGGAATACCAGGTGCTGTAAGCTTTTTCATCTTTCTAGGCAGCAGAGGGCGCTGCTCCCTCTCCGGGGGAGACAGGGGGCCTCCAACAACAGTGCTGGCCAGCGGCAGTGCAGTCACTTTTGCAGAGGAAGTACAAGGACGACATCACGTCCCGTGTGCCAGCAACAGCTGGCTTTCCCTCGGGGAGGCTGCAAACTTATCACAGCATGCATTTGTGTCCCTGCCGTCGCTGAACAGCGCAAATGTAGGGGAGAGAAAAGACTGCGGCCTTGCTCCCGGTGAGCACAACGGCTGAGGGCGTCAATGATAATAGAGGGCAGAGAAATAGGCCCATTTGGTGGCCGGTTTTCAAAGGGCCCTGCAGTAGGCACAGGCTAAGCCGTGTATAAAAGGCCTCCCTGCCGCCGCCGCCTCAATTGCTTACGGCCATACCACTCTGAACACGCCCGATCTCGTCCGATCTCGGAAGCTAAGCAGGGTCGGGCCTGGTTAGTACTTGGATGGGAGACCGCCTGGGAATACCA
This sequence comes from Centroberyx gerrardi, assembly GCF_048128805.1. NCBI lineage: Eukaryota > Metazoa > Chordata > Actinopteri > Beryciformes > Berycidae > Centroberyx > Centroberyx gerrardi. The sequence goes on along the minus strand of NC_136006.1, from coordinate 24,469,773 downwards.
GGTGCTGTAAGCTTTTTCATCTTTCTAGGCAGCAGAGGGCGCTGCTCCCTCTCCGGGGGAGACAGGGGGCCTCCAACAACAGTGCTGGCCAGCGGCAGTGCAGTCACTTTTGCAGAGGAAGTACAAGGACGACATCACGTCCCGTGTGCCAGCAACAGCTGGCTTTCCCTCGGGGAGGCTGCAAACTTATCACAGCATGCATTTGTGTCCCTGCCGTCGCTGAACAGCGCAAATGTAGGGGAGAGAAAAGACTGCGGCCTTGCTCCCGGTGAGCACAACGGCTGAGGGCGTCAATGATAATAGAGGGCAGAGAAATAGGCCCATTTGGTGGCCGGTTTTCAAAGGGCCCTGCAGTAGGCACAGGCTAAGCCGTGTATAAAAGGCCTCCCTGCCGCCGCCGCCTCAATTGCTTACGGCCATACCACTCTGAACACGCCCGATCTCGTCCGATCTCGGAAGCTAAGCAGGGTCGGGCCTGGTTAGTACTTGGATGGGAGACCGCCTGGGAATACCAGGTGCTGTAAGCTTTTTCATCTTTCTAGGCAGCAGAGGGCGCTGCTCCCTCTCCGGGGGAGACAGGGGGCCTCCAACAACAGTGCTGGCCAGCGGCAGTGCAGTCACTTTTGCAGAGGAAGTACAAGGACGACATCACGTCCCGTGTGCCAGCAACAGCTGGCTTTCCCTCGGGGAGGCTGCAAACTTATCACAGCATGCATTTGTGTCCCTGCCGTCGCTGAACAGCGCAAATGTAGGGGAGAGAAAAGACTGCGGCCTTGCTCCCGGTGAGCACAACGGCTGAGGGCGTCAATGATAATAGAGGGCAGAGAAATAGGCCCATTTGGTGGCCGGTTTTCAAAGGGCCCTGCAGTAGGCACAGGCTAAGCCGTGTATAAAAGGCCTCCCTGCCGCCGCCGCCTCAATTGCTTACGGCCATACCACTCTGAACACGCCCGATCTCGTCCGATCTCGGAAGCTAAGCAGGGTCGGGCCTGGTTAGTACTTGGATGGGAGACCGCCTGGGAATACCAGGTGCTGTAAGCTTTTTCATCTTTCTAGGCAGCAGAGGGCGCTGCTCCCTCTCCGGGGGAGACAGGGGGCCTCCAACAACAGTGCTGGCCAGCGGCAGTGCAGTCACTTTTGCAGAGGAAGTACAAGGACGACATCACGTCCCGTGTGCCAGCAACAGCTGGCTTTCCCTCGGGGAGGCTGCAAACTTATCACAGCATGCATTTGTGTCCCTGCCGTCGCTGAACAGCGCAAATGTAGGGGAGAGAAAAGACTGCGGCCTTGCTCCCGGTGAGCACAACGGCTGAGGGCGTCAATGATAATAGAGGGCAGAGAAATAGGCCCATTTGGTGGCCGGTTTTCAAAGGGCCCTGCAGTAGGCACAGGCTAAGCCGTGTATAAAAGGCCTCCCTGCCGCCGCCGCCTCAATTGCTTACGGCCATACCACTCTGAACACGCCCGATCTCGTCCGATCTCGGAAGCTAAGCAGGGTCGGGCCTGGTTAGTACTTGGATGGGAGACCGCCTGGGAATACCAGGTGCTGTAAGCTTTTTCATCTTTCTAGGCAGCAGAGGGCGCTGCTCCCTCTCCGGGGGAGACAGGGGGCCTCCAACAACAGTGCTGGCCAGCGGCAGTGCAGTCACTTTTGCAGAGGAAGTACAAGGACGACATCACGTCCCGTGTGCCAGCAACAGCTGGCTTTCCCTCGGGGAGGCTGCAAACTTATCACAGCATGCATTTGTGTCCCTGCCGTCGCTGAACAGCGCAAATGTAGGGGAGAGAAAAGACTGCGGCCTTGCTCCCGGTGAGCACAACGGCTGAGGGCGTCAATGATAATAGAGGGCAGAGAAATAGGCCCATTTGGTGGCCGGTTTTCAAAGGGCCCTGCAGTAGGCACAGGCTAAGCCGTGTATAAAAGGCCTCCCTGCCGCCGCCGCCTCAATTGCTTACGGCCATACCACTCTGAACACGCCCGATCTCGTCCGATCTCGGAAGCTAAGCAGGGTCGGGCCTGGTTAGTACTTGGATGGGAGACCGCCTGGGAATACCAGGTGCTGTAAGCTTTTTCATCTTTCTAGGCAGCAGAGGGCGCTGCTCCCTCTCCGGGGGAGACAGGGGGCCTCCAACAACAGTGCTGGCCAGCGGCAGTGCAGTCACTTTTGCAGAGGAAGTACAAGGACGACATCACGTCCCGTGTGCCAGCAACAGCTGGCTTTCCCTCGGGGAGGCTGCAAACTTATCACAGCATGCATTTGTGTCCCTGCCGTCGCTGAACAGCGCAAATGTAGGGGAGAGAAAAGACTGCGGCCTTGCTCCCGGTGAGCACAACGGCTGAGGGCGTCAATGATAATAGAGGGCAGAGAAATAGGCCCATTTGGTGGCCGGTTTTCAAAGGGCCCTGCAGTAGGCACAGGCTAAGCCGTGTATAAAAGGCCTCCCTGCCGCCGCCGCCTCAATTGCTTACGGCCATACCACTCTGAACACGCCCGATCTCGTCCGATCTCGGAAGCTAAGCAGGGTCGGGCCTGGTTAGTACTTGGATGGGAGACCGCCTGGGAATAACAGGTGCTGTAAGCTTTTTCATCTTTCTAGGCAGCAGAGGGCGCTGCTCCCTCTCCGGGGGAGACAGGGGGCCTCCAACAACAGTGCTGGCCAGCGGCAGTGCAGTCACTTTTGCAGAGGAAGTACAAGGACGACATCACGTCCCGTGTGCCAGCAACAGCTGGCTTTCCCTCGGGGAGGCTGCAAACTTATCACAGCATGCATTTGTGTCCCTGCCGTCGCTGAACAGCGCAAATGTAGGGGAGAGAAAAGACTGCGGCCTTGCTCCCGGTGAGCACAACGGCTGAGGGCGTCAATGATAATAGAGGGCAGAGAAATAGGCCCATTTGGTGGCCGGTTTTCAAAGGGCCCTGCAGTAGGCACAGGCTAAGCCGTGTATAAAAGGCCTCCCTGCCGCCGCCGCCTCAATTGCTTACGGCCATACCACTCTGAACACGCCCGATCTCGTCCGATCTCGGAAGCTAAGCAGGGTCGGGCCTGGTTAGTACTTGGATGGGAGACCGCCTGGGAATACCAGGTGCTGTAAGCTTTTTCATCTTTCTAGGCAGCAGAGGGCGCTGCTCCCTCTCCGGGGGAGACAGGGGGCCTCCAACAACAGTGCTGGCCAGCGGCAGTGCAGTCACTTTTGCAGAGGAAGTACAAGGACGACATCACGTCCCGTGTGCCAGCAACAGCTGGCTTTCCCTCGGGGAGGCTGCAAACTTATCACAGCATGCATTTGTGTCCCTGCCGTCGCTGAACAGCGCAAATGTAGGGGAGAGAAAAGACTGCGGCCTTGCTCCCGGTGAGCACAACGGCTGAGGGCGTCAATGATAATAGAGGGCAGAGAAATAGGCCCATTTGGTGGCCGGTTTTCAAAGGGCCCTGCAGTAGGCACAGGCTAAGCCGTGTATAAAAGGCCTCCCTGCCGCCGCCGCCTCAATTGCTTACGGCCATACCACTCTGAACACGCCCGATCTCGTCCGATCTCGGAAGCTAAGCAGGGTCGGGCCTGGTTAGTACTTGGATGGGAGACCGCCTGGGAATACCAGGTGCTGTAAGCTTTTTCATCTTTTTAGGCAGCAGAGGGCGCTGCTCCCTCTCCGGGGGAGACAGGGGGCCTCCAACAACAGTGCTGGCCAGCGGCAGTGCAGTCACTTTTGCAGAGGAAGTACAAGGACGACATCACGTCCCGTGTGCCAGCAACAGCTGGCTTTCCCTCGGGGAGGCTGCAAACTTATCACAGCATGCATTTGTGTCCCTGCCGTCGCTGAACAGCGCAAATGTAGGGGAGAGAAAAGACTGCGGCCTTGCTCCCGGTGAGCACAACGGCTGAGGGCGTCAATGATAATAGAGGGCAGAGAAATAGGCCCATTTGGTGGCCGGTTTTCAAAGGGCCCTGCAGTAGGCACAGGCTAAGCCGTGTATAAAAGGCCTCCCTGCCGCCGCCGCCTCAATTGCTTACGGCCATACCACTCTGAACACGCCCGATCTCGTCCGATCTCGGAAGCTAAGCAGGGTCGGGCCTGGTTAGTACTTGGATGGGAGACCGCCTGGGAATACCAGGTGCTGTAAGCTTTTTCATCTTTCTAGGCAGCAGAGGGCGCTGCTCCCTCTCCGGGGGAGACAGGGGGCCTCCAACAACAGTGCTGGCCAGCGGCAGTGCAGTCACTTTTGCAGAGGAAGTACAAGGACGACATCACGTCCCGTGTGCCAGCAACAGCTGGCTTTCCCTCGGGGAGGCTGCAAACTTATCACAGCATGCATTTGTGTCCCTGCCGTCGCTGAACAGCGCAAATGTAGGGGAGAGAAAAGACTGCGGCCTTGCTCCCGGTGAGCACAACGGCTGAGGGCGTCAATGATAATAGAGGGCAGAGAAATAGGCCCATTTGGTGGCCGGTTTTCAAAGGGCCCTGCAGTAGGCACAGGCTAAGCCGTGTATAAAAGGCCTCCCTGCCGCCGCCGCCTCAATTGCTTACGGCCATACCACTCTGAACACGCCCGATCTCGTCCGATCTCGGAAGCTAAGCAGGGTCGGGCCTGGTTAGTACTTGGATGGGAGACCGCCTGGGAATACCAGGTGCTGTAAGCTTTTTCATCTTTCTAGGCAGCAGAGGGCGCTGCTCCCTCTCCGGGGGAGACAGGGGGCCTCCAACAACAGTGCTGGCCAGCGGCAGTGCAGTCACTTTTGCAGAGGAAGTACAAGGACGACATCACGTCCCGTGTGCCAGCAACAGCTGGCTTTCCCTCGGGGAGGCTGCAAACTTATCACAGCATGCATTTGTGTCCCTGCCGTCGCTGAACAGCGCAAATGTAGGGGAGAGAAAAGACTGCGGCCTTGCTCCCGGTGAGCACAACGGCTGAGGGCGTCAATGATAATAGAGGGCAGAGAAATAGGCCCATTTGGTGGCCGGTTTTCAAAGGGCCCTGCAGTAGGCACAGGCTAAGCCGTGTATAAAAGGCCTCCCTGCCGCCGCCGCCTCAATTGCTTACGGCCATACCACTCTGAACACGCCCGATCTCGTCCGATCTCGGAAGCTAAGCAGGGTCGGGCCTGGTTAGTACTTGGATGGGAGACCGCCTGGGAATACCAGGTGCTGTAAGCTTTTTCATCTTTCTAGGCAGCAGAGGGCGCTGCTCCCTCTCCGGGGGAGACAGGGGGCCTCCAACAACAGTGCTGGCCAGCGGCAGTGCAGTCACTTTTGCAGAGGAAGTACAAGGACGACATCACGTCCCGTGTGCCAGCAACAGCTGGCTTTCCCTCGGGGAGGCTGCAAACTTATCACAGCATGCATTTGTGTCCCTGCCGTCGCTGAACAGCGCAAATGTAGGGGAGAGAAAAGACTGCGGCCTTGCTCCCGGTGAGCACAACGGCTGAGGGCGTCAATGATAATAGAGGGCAGAGAAATAGGCCCATTTGGTGGCCGGTTTTCAAAGGGCCCTGCAGTAGGCACAGGCTAAGCCGTGTATAAAAGGCCTCCCTGCCGCCGCAGCCTCAATTGCTTACGGCCATACCACTCTGAACACGCCCGATCTCGTCCGATCTCGGAAGCTAAGCAGGGTCGGGCCTGGTTAGTACTTGGATGGGAGACCGCCTGGGAATACCAGGTGCTGTAAGCTTTTTCATCTTTCTAGGCAGCAGAGGGCGCTGCTCCCTCTCCGGGGGAGACAGGGGGCCTCCAACAACAGTGCTGGCCAGCGGCAGTGCAGTCACTTTTGCAGAGGAAGTACAAGGACGACATCACGTCCCGTGTGCCAGCAACAGCTGGCTTTCCCTCAGGGAGGCTGCAAACTTATCACAGCATGCATTTGTGTCCCTGCCGTCGCTGAACAGCGCAAATGTACGGGAGAGAAAAGACTGCGGCCTTGCTCCCGGTGAGCACAACGGCTGAGGGCGTCAATGATAATAGAGGGCAGAGAAATAGGCCCATTTGGTGGCCGGTTTTCAAAGGGCCCTGCAGCAGGCACAGGCTAAGCCGTGTATAAAAGGCCTCCCTGCCGCCACCGCCTAAATTGCTTACGGCCATACCACTCTGAACACGCCCGATCTCGTCCGATCTCGGAAGCTAAGCAGGGTCGGGCCTGGTTAGTACTTGGATGGGAGACCGCCTGGGAATACCAGGTGCTGTAAGCTTTTTCATCTTTCTAGGCAGCAGAGGGCGCTGCTCCCTCTCCGGGGGAGACAGGGGGCCTCCAACAACAGTGCTGGCCAGCGGCAGTGCAGTCACTTTTGCAGAGGAAGTACAAGGACGACATCACGTCCCGTGTGCCAGCAACAGCTGGCTTTCCCTCGGGGAGGCTGCAAACTTATCACAGCATGCATTTGTGTCCCTGCCGTCGCTGAACAGCGCAAATGTAGGGGAGAGAAAAGACTGCGGCCTTGCTCCCGGTAAGCACAACGGCTGAGGGCGTCAATGATAATAGAGGGCAGAGAAATAGGCCCATTTGGTGGCCGCTTTTCAAAGGGCCCTGCAGTAGGCACAGGCTAAGCCGTGTATAAAAGGCCTCCCTGCCGCCGCCTCAATTGCTTACGACCATACCACTCTGAACACGCCCGATCTAGTCAGATCTCGGAAGCTAAGCAGGGTCGGGCCTGGTTAGTACTTGGATGGGAGACCGCCTGGGAATACCAGGTGCTGTAAGCTTTTTCATCTTTCTAGGCAGCAGAGGGCGCTGCTCCCTCTCCGGGGGAGACAGGGGGCCTCCAACAACAGTGCTGGCCAGCGGCAGTGCAGTCACTTTTGCAGAGGAAGTACAAGGACGACATCACGTCCCGTGTGCCAGCAACAGCTGGCTTTCCCTCGGGGAGGCTGCAAACTTATCACAGCATGCATTTGTGTCCCTGCCGTCGCTGAACAGCGCAAATGTAGGGGAGAGAAAAGACTGCGGCCTTGCTCCCGGTGAGCACAACGGCTGAGGGCGTCAATGATAATAGAGGGCAGAGAAATAGGCCCATTTGGTGGCCGGTTTTCAAAGGGCCCTGCAGTAGGCACAGGCTAAGCCGTGTATAAAAGGCCTCCCTGCCGCCGCCGCCTCAATTGCTTACGGCCATACCACTCTGAACACGCCCGATCTCGTCCGATCTCGGAAGCTAAGCAGGGTCGGGCCTGGTTAGTACTTGGATGGGAGACCGCCTGGGAATACCAGGTGCTGTAAGCTTTTTCATCTTTCTAGGCAGCAGAGGGCGCTGCTCCCTCTCCGGGGGAGACAGGGGGCCTCGAACAACAGTGCTGGCCAGCGGCAGTGCAGTCACTTTTGCAGAGGAAGTACAAGGACGACATCACGTCCCGTGTGCCAGCAACAGCTGGCTTTCCCTCGGGGAGGCTGCAAACTTATCACAGCATGCATTTGTGTCCCTGCCGTCGCTGAACAGCGCAAATGTAGGGGAGAGAAAAGACTGCGGCCTTGCTCCCGGTGAGCACAACGGCTGAGGGCGTCAATGATAATAGAGGGCAGAGAAATAGGCCCATTTGGTGGCCGGTTTTCAAAGGGCCCTGCAGTAGGCACAGGCTAAGCCGTGTATAAAAGGCCTCCCTGCCGCCGCCGCCTGAATTGCTTACGGCCATACCACTCTGAACACGCCCGATCTCGTCCGATCTCGGAAGCTAAGCAGGGTCGGGCCTGGTTAGTACTTGGATGGGAGACCGCCTGGGAATACCAGGTGCTGTAAGCTTTTTCATCTTTCTAGGCAGCAGAGGGCGCTGCTCCCTCTCCGGGGGAGACAGGGGGCCTCCAACAACAGTGCTGGCCAGCGGCAGTGCAGTCACTTTTGCAGAGGAAGTACAAGGACGACATCACGTCCCGTGTGCCAGCAACAGCTGGCTTTCCCTCGGGGAGGCTGCAAACTTATCACAGCATGCATTTGTGTCCCTGCCGTCGCTGAACAGCGCAAATGTAGGGGAGAGAAAAGACTGCGGCCTTGCTCCCGGTGAGCACAACGGCTGAGGGCGTCAATGATAATAGAGGGCAGAGAAATAGGCCCATTTGGTGGCCGGTTTTCAAAGGGCCCTGCAGTAGGCACAGGCTAAGCCGTGTATAAAAGGCCTCCCTGCCGCCGCCGCCTGAATTGCTTACGGCCATACCACTCTGAACACGCCCGATCTCGTCCGATCTCGGAAGCTAAGCAGGGTCGGGCCTGGTTAGTACTTGGATGGGAGACCGCCTGGGAATACCAGGTGCTGTAAGCTTTTTCATCTTTCTAGGCAGCAGAGGGCGCTGCTCCCTCTCCGGGGGAGACAGGGGGCCTCCAACAACAGTGCTGGCCAGCGGCAGTGCAGTCACTTTTGCAGAGGAAGTACAAGGACGACATCACGTCCCGTGTGCCAGCAACAGCTGGCTTTCCCTCGGGGAGGCTGCAAACTTATCACAGCATGCATTTGTGTCCCTGCCGTCGCTGAACAGCGCAAATGTAGGGGAGAGAAAAGACTGCGGCCTTGCTCCCGGTGAGCACAACGGCTGAGGGCGTCAATGATAATAGAGGGCAGAGAAATAGGCCCATTTGGTGGCCGGTTTTCAAAGGGCCCTGCAGTAGGCACAGGCTAAGCCGTGTATAAAAGGCCTCCCTGCCGCCGCCGCCTCAATTGCTTACGGCCATACCACTCTGAACACGCCCGATCTCGTCCGATCTCGGAAGCTAAGCAGGGTCGGGCCTGGTTAGTACTTGGATGGGAGACCGCCTGGGAATACCAGGTGCTGTAAGCTTTTTCATCTTTCTAGGCAGCAGAGGGCGCTGCTCCCTCTCCGGGGGAGACAGGGGGCCTCCAACAACAGTGCTGGCCAGCGGCAGTGCAGTCACTTTTGCAGAGGAAGTACAAGGACGACATCACGTCCCGTGTGCCAGCAACAGCTGGCTTTCCCTCGGGGAGGCTGCAAACTTATCACAGCATGCATTTGTGTCCCTGCCGTCGCTGAACAGCGCAAATGTAGGGGAGAGAAAAGACTGCGGCCTTGCTCCCGGTGAGCACAACGGCTGAGGGCGTCAATGATAATAGAGGGCAGAGAAATAGGCCCATTTGGTGGCCGGTTTTCAAAGGGCCCTGCAGTAGGCACAGGCTAAGCCGTGTATAAAAGGCCTCCCTGCCGCCGCCGCCTCAATTGCTTACGGCCATACCACTCTGAACACGCCCGATCTCGTCCGATCTCGGAAGCTAAGCAGGGTCGGGCCTGGTTAGTACTTGGATGGGAGACCGCCTGGGAATACCAGGTGCTGTAAGCTTTTTCATCTTTCTAGGCAGCAGAGGGCGCTGCTCCCTCTCCGGGGGAGACAGGGGGCCTCCAACAACAGTGCTGGCCAGCGGCAGTGCAGTCACTTTTGCAGAGGAAGTACAAGGACGACATCACGTCCCGTGTGCCAGCAACAGCTGGCTTTCCCTCGGGGAGGCTGCAAACTTATCACAGCATGCATTTGTGTCCCTGCCGTCGCTGAACAGCGCAAATGTAGGGGAGAGAAAAGACTGCGGCCTTGCTCCCGGTGAGCACAACGGCTGAGGGCGTCAATGATAATAGAGGGCAGAGAAATAGGCCCATTTGGTGGCCGGTTTTCAAAGGGCCCTGCAGTAGGCACAGGCTAAGCCGTGTATAAAAGGCCTCCCTGCCGCCGCCGCCTCAATTGCTTACGGCCATACCACTCTGAACACGCCCGATCTCGTCCGATCTCGGAAGCTAAGCAGGGTCGGGCCTGGTTAGTACTTGGATGGGAGACCGCCTGGGAATACCAGGTGCTGTAAGCTTTTTCATCTTTCTAGGCAGCAGAGGGCGCTGCTCCCTCTCCGGGGGAGACAGGGGGCCTCCAACAACAGTGCTGGCCAGCGGCAGTGCAGTCACTTTTGCAGAGGAAGTACAAGGACGACATCACGTCCCGTGTGCCAGCAACAGCTGGCTTTCCCTCGGGGAGGCTGCAAACTTATCACAGCATGCATTTGTGTCCCTGCCGTCGCTGAACAGCGCAAATGTAGGGGAGAGAAAAGACTGCGGCCTTGCTCCCGGTGAGCACAACGGCTGAGGGCGTCAATGATAATAGAGGGCAGAGAAATAGGCCCATTTGGTGGCCGGTTTTCAAAGGGCCCTGCAGTAGGCACAGGCTAAGCCGTGTATAAAAGGCCTCCCTGCCGCCGCCTCAATTGCTTACGACCATACCACTCTGAACACGCCCGATCTCGTCCGATCTCGGAAGCTAAGCAGGGTCGGGCCTGGTTAGTACTTGGATGGGAGACCGCCTGGGAATACCAGGTGCTGTAAGCTTTTTCATCTTTCTAGGCAGCAGAGGGCGCTGCTCCCTCTCCGGGGGAGACAGGGGGCCTCCAACAACAGTGCTGGCCAGCGGCAGTGCAGTCACTTTTGCAGAGGAAGTACAAGGACGACATCACGTCCCGTGTGCCAGCAACAGCTGGCTTTCCCTCAGGGAGGCTGCAAACTTATCACAGCATGCATTTGTGTCCCTGCCGTCGCTGAACAGCGCAAATGTACGGGAGAGAAAAGACTGCGGCCTTGCTCCCGGTGAGCACAACGGCTGAGGGCGTCAATGATAATAGAGGGCAGAGAAATAGGCCCATTTGGTGGCCGGTTTTCAAAGGGCCCTGCAGCAGGCACAGGCTAAGCCGTGTATAAAAGGCCTCCCTGCCGCCGCCGCCTAAATTGCTTACGGCCATACCACTCTGAACACGCCCGATCTCGTCCGATCTCGGAAGCTAAGCAGGGTCGGGCCTGGTTAGTACTTGGATGGGAGACCGCCTGGGAATACCAGGTGCTGTAAGCTTTTTCATCTTTCTAGGCAGCAGAGGGCGCTGCTCCCTCTCCGGGGGAGACAGGGGGCCTCCAACAACAGTGCTGGCCAGCGGCAGTGCAGTCACTTTTGCAGAGGAAGTACAAGGACGACATCACGTCCCGTGTGCCAGCAACAGCTGGCTTTCCCTCGGGGAGGCTGCAAACTTATCACAGCATGCATTTGTGTCCCTGCCGTCGCTGAACAGCGCAAATGTAGGGGAGAGAAAAGACTGCGGCCTTGCTCCCGGTAAGCACAACGGCTGAGGGCGTCAATGATAATAGAGGGCAGAGAAATAGGCCCATTTGGTGGCCGCTTTTCAAAGGGCCCTGCAGTAGGCACAGGCTAAGCCGTGTATAAAAGGCCTCCCTGCCGCCGCCTCAATTGCTTACGACCATACCACTCTGAACACGCCCGATCTAGTCCGATCTCGGAAGCTAAGCAGGGTCGGGCCTGGTTAGTACTTGGATGGGAGACCGCCTGGGAATACCAGGTGCTGTAAGCTTTTTCATCTTTCTAGGCAGCAGAGGGCGCTGCTCCCTCTCCGGGGGAGACAGGGGGCCTCCAACAACAGTGCTGGCCAGCGGCAGTGCAGTCACTTTTGCAGAGGAAGTACAAGGACGACATCACGTCCCGTGTGCCAGCAACAGCTGGCTTTCCCTCGGGGAGGCTGCAAACTTATCACAGCATGCATTTGTGTCCCTGCCGTCGCTGAACAGCGCAAATGTAGGGGAGAGAAAAGACTGCGGCCTTGCTCCCGGTGAGCACAACGGCTGAGGGCGTCAATGATAATAGAGGGCAGAGAAATAGGCCCATTTGGTGGCCGGTTTTCAAAGGGCCCTGCAGTAGGCACAGGCTAAGCCGTGTATAAAAGGCCTCCCTGCCGCCGCCGCCTCAATTGCTTACGGCCATACCACTCTGAACACGCCCGATCTCGTCCGATCTCGGAAGCTAAGCAGGGTCGGGCCTGGTTAGTACTTGGATGGGAGACCGCCTGGGAATACCAGGTGCTGTAAGCTTTTTCATCTTTCTAGGCAGCAGAGGGCGCTGCTCCCTCTCCGGGGGAGACAGGGGGCCTCCAACAACAGTGCTGGCCAGCGGCAGTGCAGTCACTTTTGCAGAGGAAGTACAAGGACGACATCACGTCCCGTGTGCCAGCAACAGCTGGCTTTCCCTCGGGGAGGCTGCAAACTTATCACAGCATGCATTTGTGTCCCTGCCGTCGCTGAACAGCGCAAATGTAGGGGAGAGAAAAGACTGCGGCCTTGCTCCCGGTGAGCACAACGGCTGAGGGCGTCAATGATAATAGAGGGCAGAGAAATAGGCCCATTTGGTGGCCGGTTTTCAAAGGGCCCTGCAGTAGGCACAGGCTAAGCCGTGTATAAAAGGCCTCCCTGCCGCCGCCGCCTCAATTGCTTACGGCCATACCACTCTGAACACGCCCGATCTCGTCCGATCTCGGAAGCTAAGCAGGGTCGGGCCTGGTTAGTACTTGGATGGGAGACCGCCTGGGAATACCAGGTGCTGTAAGCTTTTTCATCTTTCTAGGCAGCAGAGGGCGCTGCTCCCTCTCCGGGGGAGACAGGGGGCCTCGAACAACAGTGCTGGCCAGCGGCAGTGCAGTCACTTTTGCAGAGGAAGTACAAGGACGACATCACGTCCCGTGTGCCAGCAACAGCTGGCTTTCCCTCGGGGAGGCTGCAAACTTATCACAGCATGCATTTGTGTCCCTGCCGTCGCTGAACAGCGCAAATGTAGGGGAGAGAAAAGACTGCGGCCTTGCTCCCGGTGAGCACAACGGCTGAGGGCGTCAATGATAATAGAGGGCAGAGAAATAGGCCCATTTGGTGGCCGGTTTTCAAAGGGCCCTGCAGTAGGCACAGGCTAAGCCGTGTATAAAAGGCCTCCCTGCCGCCGCCGCCTGAATTGCTTACGGCCATTCCACTCTGAACACGCCCGATCTCGTCCGATCTCGGAAGCTAAGCAGGGTCGGGCCTGGTTAGTACTTGGATGGGAGACCGCCTGGGAATACCAGGTGCTGTAAGCTTTTTCATCTTTCTAGGCAGCAGAGGGCGCTGCTCCCTCTCCGGGGGAGACAGGGGGCCTCCAACAACAGTGCTGGCCAGCGGCAGTGCAGTCACTTTTGCAGAGGAAGTACAAGGACGACATCACGTCCCGTGTGCCAGCAACAGCTGGCTTTCCCTCGGGGAGGCTGCAAACTTATCACAGCATGCATTTGTGTCCCTGCCGTCGCTGAACAGCGCAAATGTAGGGGAGAGAAAAGACTGCGGCCTTGCTCCCGGTGAGCACAACGGCTGAGGGCGTCAATGATAATAGAGGGCAGAGAAATAGGCCCATTTGGTGGCCGGTTTTCAAAGGGCCCTGCAGTAGGCACAGGCTAAGCCGTGTATAAAAGGCCTCCCTGCCGCCGCCGCCTCAATTGCTTACGGCCATACCACTCTGAACACGCCCGATCTCGTCCGATCTCGGAAGCTAAGCAGGGTCGGGCCTGGTTAGTACTTGGATGGGAGACCGCCTGGGAATACCAGGTGCTGTAAGCTTTTTCATCTTTCTAGGCAGCAGAGGGCGCTGCTCCCTCTCCGGGGGAGACAGGGGGCCTCCAACAACAGTGCTGGCCAGCGGCAGTGCAGTCACTTTTGCAGAGGAAGTACAAGGACGACATCACGTCCCGTGTGCCAGCAACAGCTGGCTTTCCCTCGGGGAGGCTGCAAACTTATCACAGCATGCATTTGTGTCCCTGCCGTCGCTGAACAGCGCAAATGTAGGGGAGAGAAAAGACTGCGGCCTTGCTCCCGGTGAGCACAACGGCTGAGGGCGTCAATGATAATAGAGGGCAGAGAAATAGGCCCATTTGGTGGCCGGTTTTCAAAGGGCCCTGCAGTAGGCACAGGCTAAGCCGTGTATAAAAGGCCTCCCTGCCGCCGCCGCCTCAATTGCTTACGGCCATACCACTCTGAACACGCCCGATCTCATCCGATCTCGGAAACTAAGCAGGGTCGGGCCTGGTTAGTACTTGGATGGGAGACCGCCTGGGAATACCAGGTGCTGTAAGCTTTTTCATCTTTCTAGGCAGCAGAGGGCGCTGCTCCCTCTCCGGGGGAGACAGGGGGCCTCCAACAACAGTGCTGGCCAGCGGCAGTGCAGTCACTTTTGCAGAGGAAGTACAAGGACGACATCACGTCCCGTGTGCCAGCAACAGCTGGCTTTCCCTCGGGGAGGCTGCAAACTTATCACAGCATGCATTTGTGTCCCTGCCGTCGCTGAACAGCGCAAATGTAGGGGAGAGAAAAGACTGCGGCCTTGCTCCCGGTGAGCACAACGGCTGAGGGCGTCAATGATAATAGAGGGCAGAGAAATAGGCCCATTTGGTGGCCGGTTTTCAAAGGGCCCTGCAGTAGGCACAGGCTAAGCCGTGTATAAAAGGCCTCCCTGCCGCCGCCGCCTCAATTGCTTACGGCCATACCACTCTGAACACGCCCGATCTCGTCCGATCTCGGAAGCTAAGCAGGGTCGGGCCTGGTTAGTACTTGGATGGGAGACCGCCTGGGAATACCAGGTGCTGTAAGCTTTTTCATCTTTCTAGGCAGCAGAGGGCGCTGCTCCCTCTCCGGGGGAGACAGGGGGCCTCGAACAACAGTGCTGGCCAGCGGCAGTGCAGTCACTTTTGCAGAGGAAGTACAAGGACGACATCACGTCCCGTGTGCCAGCAACAGCTGGCTTTCCCTCGGGGAGGCTGCAAACTTATCACAGCATGCATTTGTGTCCCTGCCGTCGCTGAACAGCGCAAATGTAGGGGAGAGAAAAGACTGCGGCCTTGCTCCCGGTGAGCACAACGGCTGAGGGCGTCAATGATAATAGAGGGCAGAGAAATAGGCCCATTTGGTGGCCGGTTTTCAAAGGGCCCTGCAGTAGGCACAGGCTAAGCCGTGTATAAAAGGCCTCCCTGCCGCCGCCGCCTCAATTGCTTACGGCCATACCACTCTGAACACGCCCGATCTCGTCCGATCTCGGAAGCTAAGCAGGGTCGGGCCTGGTTAGTACTTGGATGGGAGACCGCCTGGGAATACCAGGTGCTGTAAGCTTTTTCATCTTTCTAGGCAGCAGAGGGCGCTGCTCCCTCTCCGGGGGAGACAGGGGGCCTCCAACAACAGTGCTGGCCAGCGGCAGTGCAGTCACTTTTGCAGAGGAAGTACAAGGACGACATCACGTCCCGTGTGCCAGCAACAGCTGGCTTTCCCTCGGGGAGGCTGCAAACTTATCACAGCATGCATTTGTGTCCCTGCCGTCGCTGAACAGCGCAAATGTAGGGGAGAGAAAAGACTGCGGCCTTGCTCCCGGTGAGCACAACGGCTGAGGGCGTCAATGATAATAGAGGGCAGAGAAATAGGCCCATTTGGTGGCCGGTTTTCAAAGGGCCCTGCAGTAGGCACAGGCTAAGCCGTGTATAAAAGGCCTCCCTGCCGCCGCCGCCTCAATTGCTTACGGCCATACCACTCTGAACACGCCCGATCTCGTCCGATCTCGGAAGCTAAGCAGGGTCGGGCCTGGTTAGTACTTGGATGGGAGACCGCCTGGGAATACCAGGTGCTGTAAGCTTTTTCATCTTTCTAGGCAGCAGAGGGCGCTGCTCCCTCTCCGGGGGAGACAGGGGGCCTCCAACAACAGTGCTGGCCAGCGGCAGTGCAGTCACTTTTGCAGAGGAAGTACAAGGACGACATCACGTCCCGTGTGCCAGCAACAGCTGGCTTTCCCTCGGGGAGGCTGCAAACTTATCACAGCATGCATTTGTGTCCCTGCCGTCGCTGAACAGCGCAAATGTAGGGGAGAGAAAAGACTGCGGCCTTGCTCCCGGTGAGCACAACGGCTGAGGGCGTCAATGATAATAGAGGGCAGAGAAATAGGCCCATTTGGTGGCCGGTTTTCAAAGGGCCCTGCAGTAGGCACAGGCTAAGCCGTGTATAAAAGGCCTCCCTGCCGCCGCCGCCTCAATTGCTTACGGCCATACCACTCTGAACACGCCCGATCTCGTCCGATCTCGGAAGCTAAGCAGGGTCGGGCCTGGTTAGTACTTGGATGGGAGACCGCCTGGGAATACCAGGTGCTGTAAGCTTTTTCATCTTTCTAGGCAGCAGAGGGCGCTGCTCCCTCTCCGGGGGAGACAGGGGGCCTCCAACAACAGTGCTGGCCAGCGGCAGTGCAGTCACTTTTGCAGAGGAAGTACAAGGACGACATCACGTCCCGTGTGCCAGCAACAGCTGGCTTTCCCTCGGGGAGGCTGCAAACTTATCACAGCATGCATTTGTGTCCCTGCCGTCGCTGAACAGCGCAAATGTAGGGGAGAGAAAAGACTGCGGCCTTGCTCCCGGTGAGCACAACGGCTGAGGGCGTCAATGATAATAGAGGGCAGAGAAATAGGCCCATTTGGTGGCCGGTTTTCAAAGGGCCCTGCAGTAGGCACAGGCTAAGCCGTGTATAAAAGGCCTCCCTGCCGCCGCCGCCTCAATTGCTTACGGCCATACCACTCTGAACACGCCCGATCTCGTCCGATCTCGGAAGCTAAGCAGGGTCGGGCCTGGTTAGTACTTGGATGGGAGACCGCCTGGGAATACCAGGTGCTGTAAGCTTTTTCATCTTTCTAGGCAGCAGAGGGCGCTGCTCCCTCTCCGGGGGAGACAGGGGGCCTCCAACAACAGTGCTGGCCAGCGGCAGTGCAGTCACTTTTGCAGAGGAAGTACAAGGACGACATCACGTCCCGTGTGCCAGCAACAGCTGGCTTTCCCTCGGGGAGGCTGCAAACTTATCACAGCATGCATTTGTGTCCCTGCCGTCGCTGAACAGCGCAAATGTAGGGGAGAGAAAAGACTGCGGCCTTGCTCCCGGTGAGCACAACGGCTGAGGGCGTCAATGATAATAGAGGGCAGAGAAATAGGCCCATTTGGTGGCCGGTTTTCAAAGGGCCCTGCAGTAGGCACAGGCTAAGCCGTGTATAAAAGGCCTCCCTGCCGCCGCCGCCTCAATTGCTTACGGCCATACCACTCTGAACACGCCCGATCTCGTCCGATCTCGGAAGCTAAGCAGGGTCGGGCCTGGTTAGTACTTGGATGGGAGACCGCCTGGGAATACCAGGTGCTGTAAGCTTTTTCATCTTTCTAGGCAGCAGAGGGCGCTGCTCCCTCTCCGGGGGAGACAGGGGGCCTCCAACAACAGTGCTGGCCAGCGGCAGTGCAGTCACTTTTGCAGAGGAAGTACAAGGACGACATCACGTCCCGTGTGCCAGCAACAGCTGGCTTTCCCTCGGGGAGGCTGCAAACTTATCACAGCATGCATTTGTGTCCCTGCCGTCGCTGAACAGCGCAAATGTAGGGGAGAGAAAAGACTGCGGCCTTGCTCCCGGTGAGCACAACGGCTGAGGGCGTCAATGATAATAGAGGGCAGAGAAATAGGCCCATTTGGTGGCCGGTTTTCAAAGGGCCCTGCAGTAGGCACAGGCTAAGCCGTGTATAAAAGGCCTCCCTGCCGCCGCCGCCTCAATTGCTTACGGCCATACCACTCTGAACACGCCCGATCTCGTCCGATCTCGGAAGCTAAGCAGGGTCGGGCCTGGTTAGTACTTGGATGGGAGACCGCCTGGGAATACCAGGTGCTGTAAGCTTTTTCATCTTTCTAGGCAGCAGAGGGCGCTGCTCCCTCTCCGGGGGAGACAGGGGGCCTCCAACAACAGTGCTGGCCAGCGGCAGTGCAGTCACTTTTGCAGAGGAAGTACAAGGACGACATCACGTCCCGTGTGCCAGCAACAGCTGGCTTTCCCTCGGGGAGGCTGCAAACTTATCACAGCATGCATTTGTGTCCCTGCCGTCGCTGAACAGCGCAAATGTAGGGGAGAGAAAAGACTGCGGCCTTGCTCCCGGTGAGCACAACGGCTGAGGGCGTCAATGATAATAGAGGGCAGAGAAATAGGCCCATTTGGTGGCCGGTTTTCAAAGGGCCCTGCAGTAGGCACAGGCTAAGCCGTGTATAAAAGGCCTCCCTGCCGCCGCCGCCTCAATTGCTTACGGCCATACCACTCTGAACACGCCCGATCTCGTCCGATCTCGGAAGCTAAGCAGGGTCGGGCCTGGTTAGTACTTGGATGGGAGACCGCCTGGGAATACCAGGTGCTGTAAGCTTTTTCATCTTTCTAGGCAGCAGAGGGCGCTGCTCCCTCTCCGGGGGAGACAGGGGGCCTCCAACAACAGTGCTGGCCAGCGGCAGTGCAGTCACTTTTGCAGAGGAAGTACAAGGACGACATCACGTCCCGTGTGCCAGCAACAGCTGGCTTTCCCTCGGGGAGGCTGCAAACTTATCACAGCATGCATTTGTGTCCCTGCCGTCGCTGAACAGCGCAAATGTAGGGGAGAGAAAAGACTGCGGCCTTGCTCCCGGTGAGCACAACGGCTGAGGGCGTCAATGATAATAGAGGGCAGAGAAATAGGCCCATTTGGTGGCCGGTTTTCAAAGGGCCCTGCAGTAGGCACAGGCTAAGCCGTGTATAAAAGGCCTCCCTGCCGCCGCCTCAATTGCTTACGGCCATACCACTCTGAACACGCCCGATCTCGTCCGATCTCGGAAGCTAAGCAGGGTCGGGCCTGGTTAGTACTTGGATGGGAGACCGCCTGGGAATACCAGGTGCTGTAAGCTTTTTCATCTTTCTAGGCAGCAGAGGGCGCTGCTCCCTCTCCGGGGGAGACAGGGGGCCTCCAACAACAGTGCTGGCCAGCGGCAGTGCAGTCACTTTTGCAGAGGAAGTACAAGGACGACATCACGTCCCGTGTGCCAGCAACAGCTGGCTTTCCCTCGGGGAGGCTGCAAACTTATCACAGCATGCATTTGTGTCCCTGCCGTCGCTGAACAGCGCAAATGTAGGGGAGAGAAAAGACTGCGGCCTTGCTCCCGGTGAGCACAACGGCTGAGGGCGTCAATGATAATAGAGGGCAGAGAAATAGGCCCATTTGGTGGCCGGTTTTCAAAGGGCCCTGCAGTAGGCACAGGCTAAGCCGTGTATAAAAGGCCTCCCTGCCGCCGCCTCAATTGCTTACGGCCATACCACTCTGAACACGCCCGATCTCGTCCGATCTCGGAAGCTAAGCAGGGTCGGGCCTGGTTAGTACTTGGATGGGAGACCGCCTGGGAATACCAGGTGCTGTAAGCTTTTTCATCTTTCTAGGCAGCAGAGGGCGCTGCTCCCTCTCCGGGGGAGACAGGGGGCCTCCAACAACAGTGCTGGCCAGCGGCAGTGCAGTCACTTTTGCAGAGGAAGTACAAGGACGACATCACGTCCCGTGTGCCAGCAACAGCTGGCTTTCCCTCGGGGAGGCTGCAAACTTATCACAGCATGCATTTGTGTCCCTGCCGTCGCTGAACAGCGCAAATGTAGGGGAGAGAAAAGACTGCGGCCTTGCTCCCGGTGAGCACAACGGCTGAGGGCGTCAATGATAATAGAGGGCAGAGAAATAGGCCCATTTGGTGGCCGGTTTTCAAAAGGCCCTGCAGTAGGCACAGGCTAAGCCGTGTATAAAAGGCCTCCCTGCCGCCGCCTCAATTGCTTACGGCCATACCACTCTGAACACGCCCGATCTCGTCCGATCTCGGAAGCTAAGCAGGGTCGGGCCTGGTTAGTACTTGGATGGGAGACCGCCTGGGAATACCAGGTGCTGTAAGCTTTTTCATCATTCTAGGCAGCAGAGGGCGCTGCTCCCTCTCCGGGGGAGACAGGGGGCCTCGAACAACAGTGCTGGCCAGCGGCAGTGCAGTCACTTTTGCAGAGGAAGTACAAGGACGACATCACGTCCCGTGTGCCAGCAACAGCTGGCTTTCCCTCGGGGAGGCTGCAAACTTATCACAGCATGCATTTGTGTCCCTGCCGTCGCTGAACAGCGCAAATGTACGGGAGAGAAAAGACTGCGGCCTTGCTTCCGGTGAGCACAACGGCTGAGGGCGTCAATGATAATAGAGGGCAGAGAAATAGGCCCATTTGGTGGCCGGTTTTCAAAGGGCCCTGCAGCAGGCACAGGCTAAGCCGTGTATAAAAGGCCTCCCTGCCGCCGCCGCCTAAATTGCTTACGGCCATACCACTCTGAACACGCCCGATCTCGTCCGATCTCGGAAGCTAAGCAGGGTCGGGCCTGGTTAGTACTTGGATGGGAGACCGCCTGGGAATACCAGGTGCTGTAAGCTTTTTCATCTTTCTAGGCAGCAGAGGGCGCTGCTCCCTCTCCGGGGGAGACAGGGCGCCTCGAACAACAGTGCTGGCCAGCGGCAGTGCAGTCACTTTTGCAGAGGAAGTACAAGGACGACATCACGTCCCGTGTGCCAGCAACAGCTGGCTTTCCCTCGGGGAGGCTGCAAACTTATCACAGCATGCATTTGTGTCCCTGCCGTCGCTGAACAGCGCAAATGTAGGGGAGAGAAAAGACTGCGGCCTTGCTCCCGGTGAGCACAACGGCTGAGGGCGTCAATGATAATAGAGGGCAGAGAAATAGGCCCATTTGGTGGCCGGTTTTCAAAGGGCCCTGCAGTAGGCACAGGCTAAGCCGTGTATAAAAGGCCTCCCTGCCGCCGCCGCCTCAATTGCTTACGGCCATACCACTCTGAACACGCCCGATCTCGGAAGCTAAGCAGGGTCGGGCCTGGTTAGTACTTGGATGGGAGACCGCCTGGGAATACCAGGTGCTGTAAGCTTTTTCATCTTTCTAGGCAGCAGAGGGCGCTGCTCCCTCTCCGGGGGAGACAGGGGTCCTCCAACAACAGTGCTGGCCAGCGGCAGTGCAGTCACTTTTGCAGAGGAAGTACAAGGACGACATCACGTCCCGTGTGCCAGCAACAGCTGGCTTTCCCTCGGGGAGGCTGCAAACTTATCACAGCATGCATTTGTGTCCCTGCCGTCGCTGAACAGCGCAAATGTAGGGGAGAGAAAAGACTGCGGCCTTGCTCCCGGTGAGCACAACGGCTGAGGGCGT